>NC_041347.1:10072707-10245207 GCF_004354835.1 Perca flavescens
TTAAAGAGTATATAGTATAATGTAAAAGTATTTAAAATCATGTGGTGTACAGGAGTTAGGTCATCAACTTAATTGAGAACAGAGCACAAAATATAACACACAAAACATTGGTATTATGTGTAGCCTGACATGGCAAAAACACGTGCAGAAAATGTGACAAATAACTATTTTAGTCTATCCATGCCGTAATCCGCATATGACTGGAATAATGGTTCTGCAAATATTTTCCACTTCCTCTCAAATGTCCAGTCCTCACCAGCAGCACATTGATGCATGACTGTGAGCTGGAGTCGCAAAGTATGTGAATGCTATAAAAGTATTGCATATAAAAGAGCTCAACTACTGTACATGTGATGTTAAATACAGATACTACTCATAAGACAATTCAACTTTCATTCAGTCATTCAAATACAGAAGACTCATCCCAGTCAATTACGTCACAAACTAATGCAGAAGATTATAAGATACTTCCTTATACTTTCCTACTTATGAGGTATACATGAAGCTCCAAAAAAGGTACTTTAGTGTTCCATCCTTCACATATTAATTAGAACACTGTCAAAGTATTCTCTCATTAGGATATTACTGTGGCTCTAAAATACTCAGAAAAAACAGAAACTCTAATTATTGCCCCTGAAAGTCGTATACCTGAGATAAAACATCATATTGGGGACTTAGGTTTGTCTGTCCAGCCGAGACTCAGGAGCTTAGGTGTGGTTTTTGACTCAGCTATGTCGTTGGATCACCACTCTAAATTATTAGTTAGGAACTGTTTCTTCCACCTGAGAAATATCTCTAAGTTAAGAACACTTGTCACTAAGGATGAATTAGAGATGATCATTCATGCTTTCATTTCTTCACGCTTAGATTACTGTAACAGTCTTTTTACTTTCTGAGTAAGAATCAGCGTTATCGTCTCCAGATTGTTCAGAACTCTGCTGCAAGGCTTTTAATGCACATTAACAAAAGAGCACACATCACGCCTGTTTTAGCAGCACTTCACTGGTTACCAGTCCAGTATAGAATTCAATTTAAAATCCTGGTCATTACTTTTTTGTATTTCAATTTGCTTGTATTGTGACTTCTTGTGTTGTATTGCATTTTATTGTGAAGCACTTTGTGATTTTTATCTGTGAAACGTGCTATACAAATAAATTTGACTTACTTACTAACTAAGTTGTTTTGCAACATTTAGTGGGTGTACTATTGTCAACTAATGGCATTGCAATGACAAATGGATGACTTATGGTATCACACTGGTTGCCTTAAATTCATTTTTTATTTTCACTGATTCACTTTATGCTGCCTTGATAATCCAAAGGAGGCACATTGCCAAAACATGTTGGAGTAAATAAAACGGAGCAGATATTTTCTCATTTTGGATTGGTGGTTTGCACATGTTAATAGGTGTACAGACATTACCTGAAATAATTCTGCTTGAAACCTACGGCAGCAGAATAAAACAGTAATCAACGCAAATCTAAATGAATGCCTTGTAAAATAATGCGCTTTGAGGTGAGATCTTGGACTTTACATCTACAATATATAATACTTACTCAGTTTTCTTCCGTTGCTTGTTGTCAAAGATTTCATTAAGGTTGATGGACCTTTGACCCAGGAACTTGTCCATCCCAACCAAGGACCGATGCATCACTATAAGGCAGAGTTCATATACTTCTGGGTTGCCCTCCAAAAGTAAACCAGGTAATTCAAAGGAGGCTTCCTCTTTCCAGACAGGGGTAAGTGTCTTCTCTGCCACCGATGTTGAGTACTTTTCTTTTCCCAGCTGGATGATAGTGTAGGCATCATTGGTGCCATTTTTGCCCTTGGGCTGTAAACCGGTTGCTTGAAGAACAGTGGCTTGGACATGGGTTGGAAACCACTTTTGAGACTGCTCACCCAGTGACATCATCAGCACTGGTTATCAACTGAAAGCCATTCAAAACAAACTAAATGATAATGTATGTAGTTAGTGTTTTAGTGAGTCTGATAGCAAAACGCAAAAAAAAGTAATAAACACAATTCACTATAGTTTATTGGCCATGTCGGTGCAGTATATGTGCCTACAGTTGCGATCATTACAAGCAATGACAAGTCTGACAAATTGAGCAAGTCTCATCTTGTCAAATTACAGATGTCCAAGCCACTGTTGAGTCATCTGGAATAAAACACAGAAAGAAACAGAACAACGTCAGTGTCTTTCCCAGAACCATAACATGACTCATGTGGGTGTACAGGGAACATTGATATTAAGTCAGCTAATGGTTTCAGCCAATTTTGATAGCCATCACTTGCACCAACATGCGATATTGAAGTAATTACAAGAAATATATAGACTAAAACAGCAGTTAAATTGTGCTATATGGTTTTCCACAGTACATTTAAATAGATCTCCCTAAGCTGGAGTAGCAAGAAACTGATTATCTCATACAATGAAACATTTTGGTGCTGGTTCATTGTTCACTGATTTAGTGACTGACTCAGGATGGTGTGATTGTTTCATATATTACCTCCAAATTAATCTCATTTGAATACAGGGCTTCAGACTGAGAATAAGAATACGTACCCATAGTCAAGTGTCAAAGTGTCTTTTTCACTACATTTGAGCAGCTCCAGGTCTTATCTCTAGATGTCTCATCTCTAAAGTATGTGTCTCTGTGGTTGAACTTGAAATAAGACTGGGTTTCATTCACAAATTTAACGTAACAAGAAAACTCTATTAGGGTGGATTTTACCTTTAGGTAAGCATCTTTCCACAGGTTTGCCAAAACAGACGGAGCTCTTATTCAACTGACAACTGACTACTAAGGTCTACTCAAACGTTAAAGCAACTTTAAACACTACGAAGCAATATTGACTTATGGAGTTTACATGGAGCTTTACTATAGTTGTTACATTCTGTTAGGGCTGCAGGATAACGTTAGCTGTATACGGCTAGCTACTGAGCTAGCAAGCACACAGAGCATCACACACAGCCGCTTACCTCGGGGTCATTTTCATCGACACTTAGAAGGACATTCAGCACTGCAGGTCAGCAGAGACTGGCTTCACAAATACATTCATGTGATGTTTCCTGAGGAATATGCCAGCTAATGTTAGTTGTTGTTGTTGTTGCTGCTCCTGCTGCTGTTGCTATCCATTGCTTTTCACTTCTGCTTGTCGGCTAGCGGCGAGCATTACTTCCTAGTCTGACGTCACTTCCACCTCACCCCGGTGGAAGTTCAAGCAAAAAAAAAAAAAAAAAAAAAAAACGGTGGTCGCACATACGGGTCGCACGCGCTCACGCACGTACGCTCGCGCACTACAAACTGCGGCTACTAAGGTTTTAAAATGTAGATAAGAAACTTAAACAATTGTGATAAATATTGAAGTATGTGTAAACAACAACAACAAGAAAGACAGAGAAGAAAATAAATGCGAAAAAAGAGGAAAATGATGTGTTCCGCTGTCCGTGTTGAGTTGCTGTAAACAGGTAAGCATGAGAGGCCATATAAGTTAGGCTATTTTAACTAACACACACTGACACTTCCCTTAAGGTATCGTTATGTATGTGCATGCATGTGTGTGTGTGTGTGTGTGTGTGTGTGTGTGTGTGCGCGCGCCCGGGGATGCACTTTAGAGAGGTAAATCATACAAACATGGGAAGTGCTTTTGTCTCATGAGTGGGACATGGAGGTGCAGATAAGGAGTTCACTTGAATGAACACAGACATGCTTGTCACCCCACTTGACAAGTGCATCTTAACCAAACACACCTGCCTATGTTTTTTTTTTTATCGTTCTGCCGCAACCAGTGCAGTGTGTACACGCCACTGGCCAGAGGCTCGGCTGGGCCATCCATCAAACTGAGATTATTGCACTTATCTAGAGTACATCTCTGAATGAAATGCTAAGGCTTAGTGAAATATTACGCTGTAGCCTACAAAAATGTGAGTCAGATAGCATTTTATTCATTTGAGGATCTCACCCTCATGTTTTGCATTAACTGTTGGTATAAACGTTAGGTGAATAATACAAGAACAATGCCAATTTGTAACTGTAGCTATAAAATGATGTGGCAATGTAGGCTGTAGATATCACAGTTAGTGTTTAAAATTGGGTTTGGGGCTCAGCTATAATTAATTGGTAAAGTAAAAACTTCTTCTCACCAGACAAGTATTTTAACCAGTATTTAACCAAAGAAATAATTTATATAAAATGTAATGACAATACATTTACACAAACGGTATGTTTATAAAATGTTATTTCAATTAACACACTTTAGGTTTATGTTTCATCATAAAATACAATTCCATTAAGACCATTACACATCCAGTTTTCTTATTTATTTTTCCCCAAATAGCCATAATGTTGGAAAATCTAGTGTTAGGTTTAACTGTACCAGCTTGTTCCAACTCTTCATAGTAGCTATATGTTCACATAGACTGAACTATTGAAATCAAAGGTGCCATGTTTTTTTGTTTTTTTTATGCCTGCTCCACTTAATAATCTAGATGTCTTGTGCCTCATTTTTATACACATTTCCCCCCAAATCAGCAAGACATATTTGGTATTTTTGGAAAGACGAATTTAAGGTTGGCGATATGATGACATAAACTCTTAGATGATACAAATTGATCAACCATTTGTCACCGTTAATATCTATGCCTTTCCTATAGGCTATGTGGACAATGTTGTGAATCAGTGAGCACTGTAGGACTGTTTTATTTATTTATATATAGTTCCAGTGTGATGAAGTAACAAAGTACCTGAAGAAAATTTTTCAAATTTTTTTTTCCAGACAATTCACTGTATCACTATATAGATATTGCTATAAAAAATGACAAAGGACAGAGGATTTTATCTAAATTACTCACACAAATACTAGAATTTAAAATAAAGTTTTGTTGGTTTGCACAAAGTGTGGCTCCACAGCGTGAGTCTGTAACTACAGACTTAGCTATGGGTCGAAATAAAATTGCCAGACAGCATTTCGAAGATTTGACTGGCTCTTGCGCCTGGGTGTATGGTGGCCAGCAGGGACAAAGTTTGAAGACAAGCAAAACCCCGAAGACTGTAACAAGTCCATATTTTGTTTACAATTTGAAGGTGAGATCTGATAAGGCTTCCCAGTCTAACGATAAAATATACTTCAAGTGTTTTATGTATTCACACTGCAGAGCTCCTTATTGACTTCCAAGTGTTTGTTATTTATCCAGGCAGTCCCATCACTACTTACATTCCTTTTCAGGAATATTTTATTATCTGTTGTGGTTAGCAGTAGAGATGTTCCGATACCAGTATCGGTATCGGCTCCGATACTGCCTAAAACGCTTGTATCGGTATTGGGAAGTACTGGAGTTTATGCACCGATCCGATACCACGTAATAAAGCCCTAAAGAAAATCTACATTAAAGTAGTTTATTTATGTTCTTTTTCCGTTATAACTGACTGTCAAACTGGAGAATAAAAGAAAGTTCTGGGGCATTCATTGTTTGTGTTTGTTCATGTTTCACAAAGAGTTTAACTGAGCCAGACTGACAACAAAAATAGAAATCACATCGCACCCGTACAGGAATAGTAGTATACAGCTGTTAAAACATAATGAAATATATGACACTCTGGTATCGGATCGGTACTCGGTATCGGCCGATACGCAAGTTCAGGTATCGGAATCGGTATCGGGAAGCAAAAAAGTGGTATCGGGCCATCTCTAGTTAGCAGTGTCAGGTTGAGCTGAATGAAATAACGACCAGAGGCATCCATATACACCATCAGGGTCATGACACTCTTCCTTAATTTGACAATAAGTCAAACACTTTCATAGATTACTCTTTATAGGAACGTAACACCACTGTACTGCTCCTTTTGTGAGATAAAACATGAAAGACACTGCATTCCAACATCACTTGTATCCTTTTATTACTCTCTTCTACAGAGAATACATTGGTGCATATAAAGTCAGAACATCACGCTATAAATTAGAGAGTAGTAATGTTAGGACCCAGTCTACTTTCGGAGGGAATAACACTGAAGGTCATAAACTGTCCGACATGTAAGTGAACCTGCAGGCATGGCCGGGTCCACATGTTGAGCCATATTAGCTGTAGCCCGTAACGGCCGGCCGCCATCCACTCCATGCACATGGTTCTGGTTTAGGCCCCTTTCTCCAACACTAGATAGGTTGTATTACATTTATTAAACACTTTAAAAAATCTCTGGCTGCAAGATTGTCCATCTGTTGAGGACAAGAGAAAATATATGAAAGAGGCATAAGGCACAGTCAGTGCTGGTCTTAATGTGGTGCAGGTCTAAGTCCTGGACGGATGACTGATTTAAAAGGTATAGCTTTTAGCCGAGTGAACAGTTAGATCACAGATGAATTTTAATAAAAAAAAGGAGAAAGGCACACAAATCACCTCTGCTTCGCTCTCAGGAATGTTTTTGTGCACGGCTTTGATATATAGGTGCAGATGTGCGACTGCAGCGTGACAAGCAGAGCTAAAAAGGGCAGCTAAGCTGGGGCAACATGTCAGTTCGGTGACTCCCTAAAGGCCTTAATTTCTACCTCGTAACCTCAAAAAGAGTAAGTGCAACCAAAAAAACTACAACATCCACAACTCGCTGGTCAATGAGCTCCACGTGTTGTTGTTTAGTGACTCATTTTAAAAACAAAAAAGCAAGTGCAGAGTAGGAACATCTAGAGAAGCAATGGGGAAATCTAAAGCTGCAGCGTATTTTGATAATATTTATTGAATTTCTCATCAGATCCCAAAACTTATCAATAAAACACGAAAAGAAAAGGAAAAATCCCACTAATTCTGAATCTAACCATCCAATTAGCACGGGTTTGTTTGTGCAGGAGGTGTTTCCTCCTGCATGTCAACCATACTACAGATCTCTACTCTGCAATCAATAATTACACAAGACTCCCTCTCCTTGGTTTACCATATTTGACTGTACCACTAAAGCAAAGCTGTGCAAAATAATTTTCCTGTCTTTGCAGAACAGCGTGTCCGGGTGTGTTGTGGAAGCCGGGCTGCATCCGGTCCTCGTATGACCAGAGCGATTGTTGTGTCTGCATTTTCAGCAGTGGGTATAGGCTAGTCTTGACACTCTGCGGAGGAAGGTCTGGCTAGTCCACGCAGCATTCCAGGATGGGAGAAAAACATGCTCTGGTTTATTGGCATTTCTTTAAACCAATCACAATCGTCATGTATGTGCCGCACGGAGCCGCTGCAAAATTGCTTCGGGAAGGAACTTGTTTTGGTGGAACGTGTACGTTGTATTAGTCAGGCACCAGAAAACTCAAATTGGACAGATGGTCTAGCTAGCTGTCTGGATTTACCCTGCAGAGATCTGAGGAGCAGTTAACCATAGTGCTCATAAATCCACCGGAGTTTAAAATTCCAACACAAAGATAGCAGAAGGAAATGGACATCAGCTAAAAGACATGCATCCGGCGGAAGTTCCTGCAGCACCGGAGCAATCCCGGAAATGGAACATTATGGATCTAGACTAGGTATAGGCCTGTGCCTTGTCCCCAATTCTGTTTGAGATTGTCTTGGACAGAGGCTGCAGGCGCAGCTAGTTTGGTGACCTCAGGTCCGTATTTTTTGGTGATGTAGTTTTATTGGGTTAATAAATGGTAAATGGACTGAACTTATAAAGTGCTTTTCTACCTTAACAGATAAAGAACTCTTTGGCGACACACCCATGGCGACTGACACTTTGACATGGGGACAGGAGAAGCCAGGGAACAAACTGTCAACCATGTGAGTAGTGGACGACCCACTCTACCTCCTGAGACAAAGTCCCCCCTCAGCTCAGCATGAAGGACTATGAAGTGATAGGGACGAGGGTCATCACTTCCAAACTTGAGACTATGGTCTGCTGGAAACTTGATTACCCCCTTGGTTAGGAAAATGTTGCTACCCCAAGTGAAGAAATTCGAGTAGCTCAGAGACATATCTTGTTCAACACTGAGGCTTAAATGAAGGTCTGTGGGGCCGTCTGGTTAGCTCACCTGGTAGAGCATTCACCCATATATAGAGGTTCACTCCTCAACGCGGAGACCGCGTGTTTGACTCTGACCTCTGGCCCTCTGCTGCATGTCATTCCCCCCTTTAAAAAAAAAAAAAAAAAAAAAAAAAAGGAGCAGTTAACCATAGTCCTCATCAAACCACTGGAGTTTAAAATTCCAACACAAAGAAAGCAGAAGGAAATGGACATCATTTTTTGGGCCTAAAAAATGCCCATAAAATAATCTTAAAAATAAAACATTAAGCTCTAGTGCTGCAACAGCAATGATGTAGGTGTTGTGGAAGGACATTAACCAGTTTCAACCCTCACCTATTGTCATGAGCTCTGGATAGTTACTGAAAGATGAGTTCAAAGACCCAAGCGGCCGGTATGAGCTTGGTTTTAGAGGGTGTCTATAAGCGCACTCTTCGGCAAAGGGTAAGGGCGCTCTGAATAAAACCTCTGCTCCTTTCTTTTTTTGTGATCAATTTTTTATTGATAATATACAGGTAGAAATTCATCATGATAGTACAGGTTTTAAGACATCATAAAACCTTAGGCCTATACATCACAGAAACAGAACAAATATCCCCACCCTCCCCCAACCCATAACCTCTGCTCCTTTCAATGTGAAGTTGAAAGGAGTTGAGGTGGTTCAGGTATCCGATCAGAATGCCTCCCTGTGAAGATATCTCAGGCATGTCCAACTGGGAGAAGACCCATAAAAGTCTCCGAACATGCTGGAGGGATTTCGTATCCCATCTTCCCTTGAAGCACCTTAAAATTACATATTACGGATTACGGATATCTCACCTAGTGATATTATTGTGCCATTTACAAAGTATATACTGTATAAGTGCCCAGCTCACTGTAAGACACCAAAAACGCTGTTCTAGAGGTGAAACAGACATACATATAACTTCTTACGTTGAAAACAAAAAACTTGGCCTTTTCTCCCAAGTTTGACATCTAATATATGTCACAAAAAACACAGCTCAAGTCTTTTATAATCACCCATCCAACTCATCAGAAATGAATGACAGTTAAAGTGGCGATATGTAACTTTCAGTTTGTGTTGATTCTAGCGGCCCCTTTGGACAACAGCGGTATTCTTTTTACCACACGCGTCGTTTTCTTTATGGTGCTGTATTGCCCACTGTAGAATACTCCGTTAGCGTTACCGAGAGGTCATATAGTCGCGATGAATATTTTGCTCAGACAGAAAGTCATTCATTTACAATAAGAGAATACGTTACAGATGCATCGTTGCTTTTCAAGTGTTGCATAAGGTTACTAAGCCTTCTTTGGCTGCATCTAAGTAGCTAAACCGGATATCACTGTCACTGTCACGAGCAACCAACGATGTAGCAACCACCGTAGTAATAACTTATATAGCACATTTTATGAAACCCATGGACGCTTTACACAACTACCGGGGGACAAGGGAAAAGAAAATAGTAGGCCAACACAAACACGGACTAAAAGAAATAAAACCTCTGCGCTAAATGGAAGGTGGATGTAATTTAATGTCGGCTACTGGCGTATAACCACATTGCGCATTGTAAAGTTATTTTATGAATGAAATATACATATTACATACCTGAGGGCCAATTCTGGGATGTTTTTTTAATTATTTACAATGCCGTAATTGCGTCTCCATCTTGCCGTTGTCTTTCACTTTCCGTTTTAGCTTTTAGTTGTTCTTCGTATAATTTCCTTCTTTTCTGTGATAGCTCTGCCCCAGTATCAGCCATAACTACAGCAGATAACTTCTAAAATAAAATTCAAATACAATTATACCAATATAAAGACATCTCCTGCTACCTTTTACCTGGCTGGATACTCACTAAAACAGGCTTTTTCGGTGTTCAGCTGAAATCTGTGACCTGTCAGAATGTGTGCTCTGTAGCGCCGTCTACCTGCCCTAAATCATTTATGACTCTTGTTATATATAGATATATAAAGACGTGTCCATTCATAGCAGCCCAGCCTAAATGTTCACCAAAATAAAAGAGTAACATTTTAACAAAATCTAGTACAAAATGTATTTGTTCTGTTTGAATAGTAATTAAATAACCTTGGTGATTGAGACTAAATGTGTGCACGTGTGTGGTTGCTCCAAAACAAACCTAGTTATTTCATCTATATTGAGTGATTGGTATTTATATTAAAAATGTATCTGTAGGTAATAAATTAAAATCCACTGACAACTGTTTCTTATAAAATAAGTTATTGCTTAGGGTCATCCGACTGGCCCTCTGGTACTGAATACAGTGCATGCTGAAGTGTTGCATCTGAATACATAATGTGAAAAATGGATAGATGATTTTGGTGCCTATGTTTTCACCCATGGCAATCTCCCAAAAACTTTTAAGGATTGTGTTTGTGAAATGAGATGGAGATCTGGACAATTTCATAGAAGTTGCAGGTATATAATTACACTGTAATAGCTTTAGCAATTGATACCAAAAAGCTGAAATATGGCCCTAAATGTTTCCTCGGAAGCGTAATGTCAGGAAGGCCATGAATGAAAAGATAATGTTCCTCCAGCTGTGGGTAATACATGCCCAAATAGTTGACCTTTGTATTCACTGTGCTAAAGGCCAAGAAAGTGTGAGCAGCTACAATCATGACCCATTTCACAGATTACACTATGGATGTCTTGTCAGGTTAAATGATAGCTGCCTGCCATGATCTGCCATCACGGGTGTCAGCACCTCGGTAGCAGTGGGGATCAAGAGTTGGAAACGCATTGTTTAAGTCTGAATTTTAAGCGCCAAAAGAAAAGAAAAAAAATGATGTTTAATGCCTGTTTTTGTGTTTATGTCTTGCAGCAGAATGGTGATACCATTAAAGAGTGTGTGTTATTCAATCTCGCCAGTGTCTGCTGAAGGTATCTGGTCATTGTTCCCTGGAGTCGTAAATCATTTATGACTCTTGTTTGCTGTTACAAGTCATTTATGATCATCAGATGGAACATTACAGTTTCAGAAACATTTAAAAGTTACATATAGTCACTTTAATTAGAAAACGTGATTGTTTAAAGTAGTAGTAAACGGTGTTAACACAAACCCATTTTAACGGCGTACATTTTTTTATCGCGAGATTAACGTTCTTTTTGGCCTAGCAAACTTTGAAGTTTTTTTCACATGCTGTTGCAACAACAAGTAACGTTAGAAAAACTACAACACCGCCGCACACACTTGTTAACAGTTAACTATGACATTAATGCGATTAATCGCAATTAAATATTTTAATCGTTTGACAGCACTAGTTTAAAGACACAACTTTTATAGTCTATAAACGCAAGAAAAGAAATACAGATAGTAGCCTTACTGTGTCCCCGTAGGCCTCTATGAGATAATGAATGAATATAATAATGAATATAATGAATGCTTTCTTACATGCACAGTTTAATGTCAGCAGCACACTCTGAGGTCATGTTTAGCGGGGCAGGGGAACAGGTGTCCCTCCTGCACTAGTATGAAAAGACTCTACCCAGGCCAGAGGAAGCACCCACACGTGTATGCCCCGCAGTCAGCCCTGTCCAGGATGAAATAATTCATCAGGACTGTTCAGAAGAGACATTGTGAGGCAAAGTTCAGAGGCATGCTAATGACAAGAGCATGTTCACAGAGAAAAGGAAAACTGTCAGCTCTGAATGAATTGGGAACGGCAGAACAGAGGTTAGGCCTTTTCCAACTCCTTATATCTTCGTATAATCCATGTAGAGGGCTTGCAAATGTCCAAAAGAAATTGGTGGTTTTGTCGCACATGGTGCATGCATTATGTTGTGCTCTCTTGGCTTGTGTGAATTTCTTTAGTCCAGCCTGTTGGGTATTCACAGATGAAAAATGTTGGAGAAAGAATGTTGCTTTTTTTCCAATCCCTGTCAATGCTATTTTATCAATAGAAAAAAAAAAACATATGGGCTACTATATTTTTTTAAACCCTGCAGCTGAAGAATTTCCCATCGTCAGAATAAAAATGCAATTGAATTTGCTAGCTGAATGATTAATCATATTTAAAGTAATGAATGTAGAACATGCTCTAAATGAGTCTCTCCAGATTACCATTTTTATAAAACGGTGGAATGTATGGTGTGTGGGCATTTGCATAGCCAATAGGATCTATGTTTATATATCTTAACTTAACAAGCAGTCAGACATTTAAATGTAAAACAAATATTGCATTTAGAGAGACAGCACATTAAAAAAAAAATTATAAAGTATAAAGTAGTATTACCATAGCCCTACAGAAAAAAACAAGTGATATACTGTATATCATTATGTTTACCAGTCTTCAAAGCTAGAAGCAGAATGGAATCAGCTTATTACCAGTTTCTACAAGGATAAACATCCCACACAGCTACTCAGTCTGCACAGTTTTATAGCAATTTGCCTATATTAAGTATCAAATTAACATTTTCTTCACACATATAAACATTTAACACAGTATGGCAAAGTCAGACTTGTGTTAACTTTAATGATTTTAGTTGGGACACTGAGCCGGTGCAGCTAAAAACTGGAACTACAGAAGTAATGACAATAATAAATAGGTATTTATATTCGGATGTACACATGTCCTCTTAATTTCATTGCAATTGCACAGTGATTTAAACACATATGGTAGTTTATGTCAAATAGGCCATGGAGTGGCAACCAATTACAATATAGCATATCAAAACGCATGTGAATAACTATTTTGGGGGCTAATCCTAATATGTAACAAATTTGTTGAACATTGGAAATATGTAGGAAGAGAACCAAGGAACCAAGGGGAACAAAGTATTTTATTCCTAAGTCTCACTGATCAGGAGTTCATGAGCCAACAGGCGAAGGGCTTTAAAATGCCACCAAAATCTAATCACCTGTTCTTTTTCCCGTGGCCCAAACTTTCCACCCCAAAAAAAATCTGAAATCTGTAAAGTAGTTTTTGAGATAAACAAATAAACAAATTTGCAAAGAAATAAACAGCATAAAAGGGTCTTATGTTTGTTTTAAAAACCACTTAATTCACTTTACAGATGAAAATAACAAACAGATACTGATATATAAAGACATGTCCATTCATAGCAGCCCAGCCTAAATGTTCACCAAAATAAAAGAGTAAAATTTTAACAAAATCTAGTACAAAATGTATTTGTTCTGTTTGAATAGTAATTAAATAACCTGGGTGATTGAGACTAAATGTGTGCACGTGTGTGGTTGCTCCAAAACAAACCTAGTTATTTCATCTATATTGAGTGATTGGTATTTATATTAAAAATGTATCTGTAGGTAATAAATTAAAATCCACTGACAACTGTTTCTTATAAAATAAGTTATTGCTTAGGGTCATCCGACTGGCCCTCTGGTACTGAATACAGTGCATGCTGAAGTGTTGCATCTGAATACATAATGTGAAAAATGGATAGATGATTTTGGTGCCTATGTTTTCACCCATGGCAATCTCCCAAAAACCTTTAAGGATTGTGTTTGTGAAATGAGATGGAGATCTGGACAATTTCATAGAAGTTGCAGGCATATAATTACACTGTAATAGCTTTAGCAATTGATACCAAAAAGCTAAAATATGGCCCTAAATGTTTCCTTGGAAGCGTAATGTCAGGAAGGCCATGAATGAAAAGATAATGTTCCTCCAGCTGTGGGTAATACATGCCCAAATAGTTGACCTTTGTATTCACTGTGCTAAAGGCCAAGAAAGTGTGAGCAGCTACAATCATGACCCATTTCACAGATTACACTATGGATGTCTTGTCAGGTTAAATGATAGCTGCCTGCCATGATCTGCCATCACGGGTGTCAGCACCTCGGTAGCAGTGGGGATCAAGAGTTGGAAACGCATTGTTTAAGTCTGAATTTTAAGCGCCAAAAGAAAAGAAAAAAAATAATGTTTAATGCCTGTTTTTGTGTTTATGTCTTGCAGCAGAATGGTGATACCATTAAAGAGTGTGTGTTATTCAGACTCGCCAGTGTCTGCTGAAGGTATCTGGTCATTGTTCCCTGGAGTCGTTCCTGGCTCAGGTCAGACACACTGCTGCTCTGTCAATCATTCCTCTTGTCCTTATTCTTCTCCGGGACACATCACCGATACTTTCTAATCTTCACACACTACATCTTCACATGGATTAACATATCTTCCAAATGTTGTGATCGTAGCAGCTTTGGCATGTTCACCACCTTTTTGTGGTGTGTTTTAGCGTACGTTCTAAACAGTTAGTCTCACAGGAAAGTGCATTTTAATTAAAGTCCTCATACTACTACTGTGAGGTGATGATATATATAAAATTGGGAAAAATCATTTTTACATTGCAATGTAATGTGTCAACAAAGGTCAAGGTCTGTGATGGAGAAATGCTGAAGTATTGTCTCTTTTGTGTCATATCAACCACAAAAGGTTACCCAGATGACATTAAGCAGAGCTGACATCTCTGATTGGCAATTTGAGGCTCATGACCTTTTGTGATGTACACAGTCAGAACTGTACTGTAATTTCTTGATAATAAAATGACAATGGATAATGATAATTTTAGTAGATCTCGTCTTTGTCGGAGTATTTTTAAGCATTAAGGTGAGACATTTATATTCAAAATGTTTAAGTCAGCTTAGGTGTGTGATTCACAAAAGCTCCCACAATACCACAGTTACCTGTGCAACACACACGCACGCACGCATGCATACACACACACCACACACACAACGTGTTGGAGTAGGTAATCACTAGAAGAAAAAGGAAACCAGAGTCTTTATCAATGAACATGTGGCAAATTGAATGCATGAAAAACTTCCAGTTTGGCTCCACTGGGACTATCAATAATATATGAAACAAACTCAATCCACATATGTTGACGGCACACCTGACAGCTAATCTCTTAAATTTGAATTGATTCCGATAACAACACGGTGCACTGTAAGCCTTTCCGTCTGTTTGTAAATAGTCACCCATTTTCAATTATAAATATGTTAAAAACCTCATTCTAATGCCTGCAAAAAAAGTCACATTCAAACATGGCTTTTGCCACAAATATGCTATGAAAGGCCAATTTGATGCTCATCATGTGCCCTGGTGTACCTAAGAGCTGTTTAAAGAACATCAATGCAAAGAGGGATTAAATATTCCTGTATTTTGCTAATCATTTATGAAATGCATAATTATCTCAGCCGCTTGTTGAGTGGATTAGGAATCATTGATTCTCTCTCTCTCAGTGTATATATATAGTGTCTACCTAACTCCCCAATAGAAATATTCTGAATAATACGTACGTATATAGTTGGCAGAGCTGCACTCCAGTTCATATTGCATGCAGTGTGAATGACTAATCCATGAAGTGTGTGGGTGGGATGATTAACACAGACACCAGCACTGAAAATATGTTTGCTTTGGAACTCTGAATGTGATACAAACATGAAACTATGAATAATTGGCAGAGAATGGGTGCCTGTGTAGATTTAGAACTCAGAAACGCAGTTTATGACTAATTGTGTTAAGTGAAATAAAGTGTACTTTTGTTCCTGGGATAATTAGCTTTTTAATGTTGCGAAGGTGATTGGGGAGGCTCTCCTGGGCTCCTCTGCTTCTGGAGGGAGCCCTCTAGCTCTCCCATGGGGGTAGGGTGCTTGTTACATGTCAGACTGCAGGCCAGAGGAGAGGAGGGAAACCAGCATGTACAGGAACCATTCCTACAGTATGATTTCCAAACTTTATCAAAGTTGTTTCTAACTGTGAAACATCATTCAAGTCCATTTCAGCAGATTATTTTACACACAGTTTAAATACATGTTGTTAATAAATGCACAATTTCAGGAACAGAAGTGTCAAACTCAAACTCCCACAGGGCCACACTGGAAAATGAGAATCACATCAAGGTCAAAACATGTAGATTATTATTTTATTTAAGAGAAAAAGTCAAATATTTTGACTGTATTATTGCATGTCTCATATACTGTAGTCTTCTCACTTACATTTTGGACCTAATAAAGCCCCCAAAAAGTTCCTCACCCAGCTACAAATACGTTGAAAAAGCGCCAAAAAAGTTGAAAAAAGCATCAAAATTGTCGGAAAAAGTGACAAAAACATCAAAAAGCGCCAAAAACTTCCATAAAAGTGGTAAAACATTGAGTAAAGCGTCAAAAACGTTAAATCAAAGTGCCGGAAAAAGCGACAAAAATGTAAAAAAAAAAAGAAAAGAAAAAAAGCACCAAACTTTGGAAAAAGCGACAAAAACAATGTGGGCCTAAATGTATTGTAAACCTAAATTGAAATGTGGGCCGGATCAAAACCTGGGAGGGGCCGGATTTGGCCCCCGGGCCTTGAGTTTATGAGATAACAGGTCATTTTTTTGTTTACAATCAAGATGAAGAAGTTTTGCTAGAGAGGATGTGCATTTTGTAATAATTACAGTAGACAAAATAAAGTAAACAATCCATGAGAAAGTACTTACCTTTAAAGCAACTAAATCATCATTGCAAACACCGTTACACTGCTGGATGATATTATTTTGAATACCACACCGATTTGTCAGCCCGCTATACCACTATATGTTTTTCATTGTCAGTGTGTTTTGTTTGTATCTGGCATATGATGTCATGACTTCCTTAGGCGGTTCCCATTGATATAATTCATAATTTAGACGTTTTTAACTAAGGCACCAAGAGTTTTGGTCCTGGATAATCTGGCCTGTTTGGAGCTTTGAACAACTCACATTTCAAAGTGCTGACTGTTAGACCGTTTTACTACTCATAAATACCTCCAAATAACCATCAACATAATTCTAAATATATGGCATTACTTCTAATTTAGATTGAGTTATTTCCAAGTTAAAGTAGTCTTGCATGAAGTTAAAATTTTGCCCACCCTGTGTAAGGATCACTTGCACATGCTACTTAGGAAGTGCTAGATAATTAGTTATTGAAAACCGCTTTAAATGTGACTGAAATGTATTCACATAGAAGGAAACTATTAAAGGAAGGAAGCAGGGAATTTAGCTTCAGAAAGAGGTGAAAAAAGAGGAGGATCTAGGGAAAGGAGAGGACAAAATAGGAGGCGGCGAGGAGAGAGGGAGAGAGTAATTACTGTGTAAAGGCCACAAACAGAGCTCCTGCTGTCGCTGAAAAATCAAATCTGTCAGCAATTAGAAGGAGGCCAAGCAGCACTTGTCAGTGGACAATGAGGCAAGAGGAGAGGGGGTTAGCAATTATTAGAGCTGATAGAGTACCTTTATTTATCTAAACAGCAGGTTAGTTGCCCAATCTCCTCCTTTGTCACTTGTTGCTTATGTGAAAGGGGCACCACTTAATCCGAATAGTGTTCCTTGTGGCCACCAATGGGTATTATGCCCGGGCCAAGAGCTGGAGAGGGCTGCTTTTCAGCGTATAGTGCAGAATAATCCAGGGGTTGATCTCATGCTCTTGCAATCCTTCCTTTTCTCAAAGCACTGATCAGGATCCCTTACGTTTGAAGCTATTTATTAGAAGTTTAGGGAGGGGTCTAAAACATAGTAGTCTCAAAGACTTCTGCTCCTTGAAGGGGCAAAAGCCCACAGAGAAGGGATTTGAGATGCGTGGGGCTTATTTTCTTTTAAAGCCAACTGCAAATAATAAATGAACTCAGTGGTTCTCACAAAATATATCAGCATCACGTGAATTAGGGAACACTCTTCTTGTGTTGTTATTAAAATACATTTTATTAAATGGTGGCTGGGGGGGTATTTTGGAAGCAAAGGGTTCTTATTAGTGGTCGCTTAGAATGTAAACTTCTCAATTAGTGTCAACATTTTATACTTTATAATTTGTGAGAGAAAGAATTCACAAGTTCTAACCTAAGGGTTTTTGACACTGTGGGAAGATGTGTTAAGCCCGTTTAATAACAAGATAAAATGATGCAATCAAAAATATTGCTTTATTCTTAGCTACCGCGCCATCATTAACAGTGCACATAATGTTTCAGTTGACTACAGCGCATCCTTCATGCATGGGGATATTTATTTATTATACATGTGCCATTTGTTATTTATTTTTCCCTAAAAAAATCTTGGAAAAAATAGTTTCTTGCACTTTGTAAAGGTTGCTGAGTGCAGTTTGATGTGTGCTCTGTTTCTCTGTTAGTACAAGCAGTCTACGCTTATTACTATGAAGAAAGAAATGGGGTGGAGTGACTGTCAATTATTAGATAAACTGTTAAGTTTATGGTACTTTAAAATAAAATCACATGGAAGAACTCGTGTTAATAATTAAGACCAAACTGAGAATTAAACTCTGTAATTTGCTGATAATGTGAATTTGTTCCATTAATGACGCGTGTGTATTTGTAATGTTTCTGACTTGAACTGTAGAAGTTAAGAGCTGAGAAACATCAACTCAAATGTGCAGTATCTCTTGTAACTTGTAACTTGTATCTCAGTAACTCTTGTGCTGACACAGGCTAATTTCCTCAAACATCCTTAACTGCAGACGGAATTAATATCAACTGCGCTCTCTAGTGCTCTGTTGTTCAATTAAAATTGGAAATTGGAAATTTTTATCAATAATGTTTCAACTAACTTTAAGAATAACAAGAACTGCCAAAGTTTATTTGAAGTATCGTTTGGAGTGAGGAGGTTATAGTTTCTGGATAAACGTCTAAAACAGCTTGCTAATATTGAATATAAATATTATTCATTTGCTTATGAAATTGCCTGAGGAGGCTGGGAGTCATTTCCAAACGTGTTTGCGGCGAAATTACAGTAAAGTTATTGCCTCGTGTTGGTGAGTGTTGCCTCCTCTCGGTAGTGCCTGGACACGCTATCTCCACACAGTCTCACCAATCAGCCCTCCTTACATCTGGCTTCTACCTCCTCAATCGAAAAGAGGGAGCATATTTGCAGCGATACAGTCCGATTGTCAATAAAGTATGCAGCGCGTAGTAAAGTGGTGTCTTAAATATTCCTTTATATATATGGAACCCAGATGTGAAAAATATGAAATCCCATAAATCACTGGAGGCTGATTATCTCCCTACATTTGGCCATTGAAAAATGCATAAGTACATCACTCATGGCTCAAAGCAGATTTCTGGAGATTACAGAGTTGCGTACTTTCTAAATAGTGGCATATTTTAATGTGGTTTATAGAGCACTCAGATGGGAGAACGAGCAAGCAAGATTCATAAACTGCTGATTTTTTAAGTCGACATTTAGGTATTTGCCCGTTTCTCACCCATATAAACATGTGCTGCTGAGATACATTACTGACATGAGACAGAGAATGTGAAGAACTCAACGTGTACGAAGTGATGTCTATTTATTAGTTTTCAGGTTGAAAAAAAAAAAAAAAAAAGAATCCGTTAATGTGGATTTGGGAGTTCAGTTAGTGATGTACTGCGTTGGGAAGAATAAATCCAATACCCTTCCCACCTTAATTTGAAGAAAAATGTGTCTGATTGGAAACTTTGTCGAGGAAAATTGGTGGTCATGAAGAACACATGAAGAACATTGTTTCTTCTCTTTAAATTGCTTTCACAGCTTAAACAAATTTAATAAGACTTCTTTTGATTGACAGGAGAGCGCTCTCCCACAATGTCTTCTTTTTGCTCTCACATTCCTCGTCAGCAGCTGTGCGCCGTTTTGAATGAGATGAAGGCTGAAAATCTGCGCTGCACACACACTTGGAACAAGTGGGACTTTTATACAAGTCTCAGCAGGCCTGAATGTGCTACTCATGACACATTTCAGAAGTGTTATTTTGTGTCATTGAGAGTTTTGTAAATCCAGTTGGTGTACAGGACAAGCTACATATCACAGTGGTCGTCATTAGAGGGTGTTTTTGGGTCAAAAGTCTACAAATCTTTAAACATCATGTAAATCCGAGCTTTGCTTGTCTGACATTTGCATTCCAGGGAAATGCTGCACAGCAAGCGATGCATTTAACGCTTCTCGCAGCGGCAGCATGTTTGTTTGAACTAAACAAAGGCAGAACTTGTTAGCATGAACCGTGACAGCCAATAGAATAATAACGGCAACAAAAATAAAATTAAAAGAATGCACGGTACCGGCCACGCATCGGTGTTTGCTTGAGTGGTCTCCTGCCACAAAAACACACAGCAGGCGAGCACCAAAGATACCTCACAAATTAAAGCCAGATTACCACTTTAATTTGTCGTCAGTGGAGAGGATTTGCTAACTTTTCCAGTGCTGTGTTTAAGTGCTAGTTTTGTTCGTCAGGTTTCCCAGCGAGTCAGAGGCACAGTGGAGGTCTGTGCAGGTGTCAAGCCCGGCGGGGGTGTTCTGCTCCCCTACCCCCCCATCCCCCTCCCCTCTCCACAGGTGCTTATTAGCATATATGAGCTGCCACATGTTCTCAACCCGGCCACCGCCCGAGGGGGCAAAATCAGTCTTCGCCCATAATCTTCACAGCCTGACCAGGCCCTCGCTCCCACTAACAGGGGCACATGGCGTAGCGTTTATAAAGGAACAGCAGAGGTATTACCCTGGCGTTTTCTCTCTTTTTTTTTTTTCCTTCACTCCTCCCTGAACTGCTGGATAACCTTTCTGAGCATCTGCCCCTTTATTTCCATATTCCAAGTTTAAGGTCAGGATGAAAAAAAGACATCGATGCACTTAATACATATATGTAAGAGATATCTACTCTCAAAGGCAAAGAGTCATTTGGTTGCAGACTTTACGTCGCAAATGTTCTGTTACCAGATATCAAACATCTTCGTACTTGGCCAGCAGTTGAAATGTTTTGCACCTGGTCGGCATGACAGAAACCCATTGTCATCTTAACAGCCCCCCACTCTGTGAGACATGTGAATGGTTCCGCTGTGTGTATGTGAGAGGGCGAGAGGGGGAGCGCGGCTGGATGGGAGCTGTCCGTGTTTGAAGTGGGCATATGGTCGCCGCATTTGCATTTAATGCCCTTCAGATTACTTGTTTTAACTCGTGCTAAACACTTCACTCGGTTGGGGCTAATTTGATGAGGTCATGGTATGACCCCGTGACCCCCTCGCTCCATGTTCGCTAAGTGAAACCAGCTGATTCACAGAGGTGCAGGGGAGTGGGGAGGGTCTCTGTGTTGTGGCTGGATTGTCCTGACAGTCACCGAGCCTCACTTACCCATCAATCTGGAGCGGCGTGTTCGCTGCTCGGCGGGCTGGTGTGAAGAACCTCTCCCAACCGGCACAGAGCTCAGCACCTCCGCAGCTCCTCTCCCAAGCAAAGCATCTAGTCAAAACACATCCAATAGACCTGGAAAGAATAACAAATGGCCCGGCTTCTTATCGCTCCATTTTCCACTTTGAAGATATATGCCAGAACGGATTGCGCCAATATACTTTACAGCCAAAGATGTGTGTGTGTGTGTGTGCGTGACCTGCAAGACCCCTATTAGGACATTTGTTTTCCTTTGCATGGCTATACTTTCTTGTGTTTCAAAATTCTTAACGAGAGGTTTACCTACGACTTTCCCAACACAAGCAATCTTAAAATTCTAATTTTCAAATTGGGAACAATGTGTATAGGGTTGATTCAATTTTACACTAGGTAGTTTGCTGTGCAATTTATTATAATTTTGAAATAATGTTAGCTTGTTAAAAACAACACAGCCATAAGTATACATAAATATGCATACCTACACACGCACGCACACACACACACACACACACACACACACACACTCTCCTCAACATGAAAGGCCGTCTATAGGAATAGTTAAAGCCCTCTTATGGAATGTTAGTGAGTCCCGTTGAAGTACTGATCCACAGCGGCAAACGGGCTCTTTTCTATTGCTGCAGACTCAAGTGTTGTCCAGACTCCAGAGAATAGTCCCGTATGGTCTTAGGGGCTACATTTTCCTAACCTCCAAGGCCACCGCCGCGAAGGCGCCTCAAGAGAGCCTCAAGAGAGCCTCTTTCGTGTCAAAGGGGGAAAGCCATTCAACTCAAGAACGGCCTCTGGCTTTTGATCAGTTCACAAGTTACAGTTTTGCCGAGGCCCTTTTTACATGCAAATGGGAAATCTTCAAACACTGTGCGGAAATACATCTCTTTCGGATGTACCTTAATAGGTAGTGCTTTTAACATGGGAACTTTCACAGCCAAGGACTTGTTTGAAAAGCCTCCTCAGAGTAGTGAAAAGCACGCTCAGCGCCCAGGTGTAGATGGTCCCCTTTAATAAGAGCTTCATTCTGCTCCGAGTTCCTTCTAGCCAGCGTCTTTGTATGCTCACTGGAGACATTATTGACTCCCAATTAAGGGATTAGGATAAAGATTATTGGAACCATTTTCAAAACACATAACATTTACTGGCTTTCCCACAGCACTTTGGAACACCACTCGTGTTTTGGCACACATTAACGTTATTGTTATAGATGGAACAGCTGTTTCTAAGCACAAAGCGTTATTAAAAGTGGTGCTCTAATACTCGCAGCATCCAGGATAAACTGTTTTCATTCCTATTTGGAGAAATTGTGGGGGGGTTTTTTACGAGCTTGTGTGCAATCATAAATAATGTATACATTATGTATTCCCCATATATATGCTCAAATCCATACATAATCCTAATTTGAGAAGTTATTTGCAGTGTGGGGTTGCGTAAATACAGTGCAAACTCTATTCCGAGAGGTCTTTCCCATGTGGGTTTAAATCCAAAGGTGTTGGAATGTCAGGTTTTCTTTGGGGTGTCTCTGTGTTTCATGTGTTTCTCTTGGCTCTCTAAAACTACCCATTATGCTCATATTGAAGTTCATGTTGCTGGAATATTGGGAAGAAGGAGGGGTGAACCAAACTCTCGTCAAGGTCATGTTCCAATGGAAAGAGCCAACAATGCCAGTGCTAATCCCTCCCCCACCACCGCGCTCTGACCCCATCCCGTGGCTTGTAGAACTCTGTGGTGGGAGAGGACAAGAGGCCCGGCTTGTTCCTATACTCAACCCGGCATTAGGCAGCCCAGAGCTCCTGGATTATCTGCCAATTAGCACCAATTGTGCCGGACGGCATTAATGTAATGTTCTATATTTTTTAATACCGTTTAATTTTTGCTCCTCTCCTCTTCCCTCCTTCTCTTTCGCCTAATCAAGATTGTCAGCACTCTCTTTTGCCTTTTCTCATTTAAAATAAAAGACTTGGGGTTTAATTTGGCATTAAGGAGCGTAGAATATGCATTGCCAGCAGAGCGTTTGTTGGAGGGAGAGAGTTAGCAGGGAAAAGGGGGGAGAGAGAAAGAATGGAGAAAATCATTTTATGGGAGATACTGTGAAGGACTTGTTTGAACAGGCCACGAGCCTCAGTGTCCTGCTATATTAGTGGGGAAGTCAGCTTTGTGCCGGAATAACGTGTTGCCTCACTATTGTGCCCCCTACGGTGGAAGGGTTTGGTGGGTTTGGATTAGAAGACTCCATTACATTACCCTAATAACTGGATAAAGCCGCCTCATCCAGTGCAACTGATCCTCAAGTATTAGCGCTCATGGCTCGTTACAGCATTTCAGCAGCTGATCTGCAGACAGTTGATTTCTCATTATAACAGACTGATAGAACATACAGCTGCAGTAGACGGTGCCCAAGCACGCCATGATGTGCAACTTTCATCTCAGAGCAATTGTGTTATTTATAAGAGAATTCCAAGAGACTATTACAGTGGTTTTAAAATGGCATGGCAATAAACAAAGTCAACAAACCTCCCCACAATTTAGGAGGCTAAATGATAATCTTTAGTCTGCTATGAGGGAATTTCCACAGAGGTGAATTTTATTACCACGAAAAATGTTTTAAACTTTACACATAATTGACTCTGTACTATCCATAAAAGGTAGCTAATCATTATAAAGCGCGGTAGTTTCACACAGTTTAATTATACATCGGTTGCAGATGTCGGGGCATGTCAGAGGCTGCATTATGAGACTAGCAGTTATTTGTATTGTTATTTTTTTTTCAAAATAGTCTCATTTACCTTGTGAGAGTTGCGCGAGTTGTTTTTACACACACCGTGAGAGGAAAAAAATAAAGACGAAGGAAAGAAAGAGGGAGAGAAAATGAAAAAGTGAGGGAAAGAGTGTGTAAGACGACAGCAAACCAGGGCGGTGAAAGCAATGAGGATTTTTTTATTTTTTTTATTTTTTATTAAAATGCAAAATTTTTGTCATTTTAGATCAAAGTGAGTTGATGGAGAATGACCTTCATTACAACGTTTGAACGTATTAAAAAAAGCGCCGGCATGAGAATGTGGCAGAGGAGCGAACAGATTACACATAAAGCCCAGCTTCTTTGATGTTAACTGTCCAGACCAATTAGGCCCGAGGACATGTGTGAGTCCTGACGCTTTCATGGGTGGATTCAGGTTGACTCTCTGTGTGCTGCAACCACAAACCAACCCATCCCAGAAATTTCCTCTAAATTAAATCACATTTCTCACTATGATTTTTAAAACGTGAAATTATTTGTATCAGCATTAGTAGAATTAGTAGTAATAGCAGTTTCTAGTTGAATGTACATTTGTAGGATGATCAAAATATTCACAAAAAAAAGTGAATCAAAACATGCAACTAAATACTCCTACGATAAAAGTCATCTGATTTATGAATACTAATGCATCCAGAGTGTAAATGAATAGTGTTAAATCTCCTTACATGCACTCGGAGGTCTGGCTGCTGTATGGGAGGAGCTCAGGTGAGGCCAGAGGCCACCGGTTATTAGCGATCCAGCTTCCCTTCATAGTGTTAATATGGGGTCAGGCTTTGGACTAGAAATCCACAATCCCAGCTGGCACATTCAGCATCTCCACGGTTGCTGTTTTCACTAGTGGAGTGAAAACAATCTGCCTGCTGTTCCCCCCAGTCCGCCGGGCTGACCTTGCCCTTGGGCCACACCACCGTACACCACCCCAGCTGTTGTCACTCTGCAGCAGGGGGAAAAAAAAGCCCCGCCGCCTAGCCTGCCCCTCATGCTGGGCCCTTTTTCTTTGCTGTGGGCCCTTCCTGCAGGTGTGCTAAGGTCCTAGCTCCCCCTGTTTGATTACGGCGCAGGCCAAACACCAGGGCTCGCCTCCACCCCGGTCCTGCGGGTTTGATTCAGGGCCTCCAAATGCCTTTTAGATCCCTAATCCTAAACACTTAAGCCCTTCCTGATGGGTTCAGCTCCAGGTCCCAGCGATTTAACCAATCCAAATAGTGAGAGCACTGAGGGGTCGAGTTCGGCCGAGTTGCCTTTTGCCCCTTTTTTCTTTTAATTCGTGTATTCACCCTTCCCCATTGATTGAAGATCTATAGATGCAGTTGTTGTATAAAGTGTTTCTTACATTTTAGGAAATGTTCTCCACACTCTAAAACTAAAACTTCTACTGGCACTTGTATCCTCACAACTCCATCAACATTCAGTCAGAGATGCTATAATGTGTGAAAGTAGAGGAAACTGCTTTTCGTAGTCTGAATAAGAAGTAAATAGATTCTGAGATCACTGGAATGTGAAAAGATGTTAATGAATTCTAAGAATCAGTGTCAGGTACAGTACAGTGCTACATATACATGACCATAAAAAAGAAACTAAAAAGGCTAGTTTTTCTCACCAAGCGTATACGTTTAATCTTTCCCACTTTCCCCGTGCTGTTTGAGTAAACAGGGCTGTCCGGGCCTCCACCTGTTTCAGGGTGCTTGAGAAATGGACTTTTCCTGAAAAGTCTGTGACCTCTGACCCCTGCAGAGCAGGAAGGGGCTGCCAGCAGGCAAATGCCCTCCTGTGTGGCCAACTGCCATTTAACCCCATAATTGTTACAAGGCAGCTCCTGGCCGTCCAAAACTTGGTTTCCGGAAATCGCTCTTAAACAATCAAATAAACGCACATGCGGGGAATTTGCCATGCCCAAGGCCCTGAGATGGAGCTTGTAAAGCAGTGATTACAGATTCACTGGTTGGACTTGACACCTTTGAAAACATATATAACTATATATATATATATATATATATATATATATATATATATATATATATATGTCTGTGTTGATTACGTAAGAAATGTCTTTTTTTAAAGCATGTTTTGAAGTTATTTCAACCACAACAAACATTATAAGCTCATACGGTTTTAATTTCCCATGTCAGAAAATGCTTACAAGTAAGATTTGTATGTCATTTAGAGTTATACAAACTAGTAAACTAATACAGTTCTTAATTGAAATAATGGGTAAAATAATTCTCTTCTTTCAGCCAACATTTCACCAGTTAAGATCATTTAATTCTTGTGTGGTGTTGAATCACAGCTGGCCTCAGGCTGTGTTGTAGATACAGTATCCACTTTACCTTTATCATGCAGCGCTCTGGCCCATCAGGCTTTCTATGTGGTTGGCTGCACTTGGTTATTTTTTCCATCCCTGCACATTTGCTTTTTGCTCGGCGCTCACCTCCAGACTCGGGCTTAGAGTGTTTCCCCCAGCAGCCTTTCTGATAGCGGTGCGCTCGCTGATTGCTTCCCAGGATCAGAGCGGCATGCAGCACGAGCAGGCGGCTCAGCATACCACACATGCTGCGAGATCAAAGGTCACTCTTGGAGGCCCGGGATTATGGCGGAGGTAAAATTATATTTTTTATCCTCCTGCTTTGTTTTTGATCACCCTAACTGACCCACCTCAACCGGCACTCCCACGCCACCTCTCACTACAGCCCTTTACACTCAGGTGTTAGTTTTCAAGAGGGGCTCGGGGTTGAAGGAGGGTTGAGGTTTCGCTAATGTAGAAAAACAACAGACAGATTGGAGGCAACCTTGAGCGGCGGGTTTGGAAAGAGCTCTAAAGAGACTCCAAGGTCAGTGGATGTGGGAACTGCCGCTCTCTCCTGGGTCTGATGGAAATAGTGACCAAATCAAAGACGGCTCGTGAGTGATACGTTCACTGAGGTCACATCTATTTATTACTGCAGGGGGAGAGTATCACATATACAGCAGGTCTATAATGGAAGGGACAGTAATGATGCCTGATATATGTCATCAGCAGGTGTGAATGACTTGTCATCATGGAAGTTATTATCCAAGTGACTACAGCTCATATAAACCCTGTATTTATCTGTGTGTATATATTCTGTATGACCATCACGTAACTGTGTGTGTGTGTGTGTGTGTGTGTGTGTGTGTGTGTGTGTGTGTGTGTGTGTGTGTGTGGTTTAAACTGTAGTCATAGTTTTATTTTGTAATCAGGACAGGAGACGACGCTCTCCTCAAACTTTTAACTACGCAGAGCTCCACCTCATTTGCATGCCGCAAAGTGTGTAATTACCACAGAAAGCATTGCATTGTACTAATGTCAAAATTGTTCACATTTGTAAACAAATAAAGCCAAAACACAGTGAGAGTGTGTCATTGACTTAGTCTTGTAATTTCAAGGCTATTGCAAAAAAAATGTCATGGTGTTCTCCACCCAACATCAAACACTTTTAAAAGAAAAAGTGTGTATTGTAATTATTAATTCACAAATATGTCACCCTATGTGTCAGAATATGTCTCTGGGGCATTTTTTTGTATTTGCATTTGTAAATATATTTTTTTTAAATATGTCAGCCACCCTGCATGTATTCATTCATCTGGCAGAATTAATTAGGATGTTTAGTAAATGCTGGATTTTAATGTTGATATTCAGGGAGTCAGGATTTATGTATGAATATTTATTTAGATTAAACAACAAATATAAGTTTAGAGGCAAATAAGAGGAGAATAATAAAAAACAATACTTGTGTTTAGTTTTACAAGTATTTAAGCACATTCAGAATTAAAATGAATTATGCAAAATATGGAAAAGGGCAAAAATTGTAATTGCATTTGAAATCTTCATGTCCTTTGTGTCCTTTTGACACAAATGTTTCATAAAACATGCAATGGCTTAAATGGGAATATTCCAGTTCATTTAATAAAGACATGTACATGCATCTGCAACTATAACAAATACTCATTTACAGATACATAAAAGTTCTAAACAGTTATACTTATGTACAGTATTACCCTGAAGTAGCTTCAGTAAAGTTAGATTTTGCCTTGAAATGTGCATTTTGAAGACAAAATGTGGGTTTCAGTGTAGCATATTTTCTTTTCTTTGTTGCATGTAAAATACCAATAGAACAGATTGTTTTTGTTTTGATCAATATTTTGTCCTACGTATATCTTATAATTTAGTTTTTATACTGGTGTGTCTGAAATGATGAGAGGAAAGAAGGTGAAAACAAAAAAGAGAGTTGGTCGAGGAGGTGGAAACAACTCTAGTAGAGATTTTGCACTAGAATACAAAAGAAACATACTTCACATCTATCCCCACAACCAAAAGAAATAAACAGTAATATGCTGTCAGAACATTTAATTGTAATATTAGTGTAATCTCTGTTTTGTTTTTTTATAAATCTCTCTTAGCTGTTTTGATATTCTGTGGACGAAAGAGGCGAGCTGGATGAATAGTTGATGACGAGAGCCTGTGGAGAGGAAGACGCTGCCCTCCGTGTGATTCAGAATGCTCTGATAGAGTGGGAGAGGACCATTAAGTGGCATGTTATTTACACATCATAAGCCAGTCTATTATATTGACATCCAGACGACCCAGTCCACCACTGTTCTGTGCACGCCGCGTCCTCTCTCTCTGTTTGCTCTCAACACCAGCATGCTGATTGGGTGATTTTCTGATATGACATTCCAATGCTCCGGACTATGTGCAAGATCTTTTTGTCTGAAATAGTCCCGAAAGCATTCATTACTCGCCGAGAAATGAGACAAAAGGTCAAGAAAGCGGTGTGACAGGGTGGAGCCATGTGAAGTGGAGGTGGGGTTTACAATCCAATTGGGGATTAAGTTATCTCTTATATCTCTTACTTACAATAAATCCACACGTCTCCATCAGAAATGTCTTGTTTAAACTGTGGAGGAGCATGAAGCAAATGTTTGACTTTATTTAAAATTCATTGTTCAGTATTACATTGCCGGCTGGGGTGAGCCCTGAGATTGGGAAGGTGAGCAGACAGGCTGTATATTTTTTATTCTGATCCAGAAATTGCAGAATTGCCATCCAGTTGTTGTGTTCCACACCATTCTGCCATTTGCCAATAGCATAAAAATATTTGACATCCTATAATGGGATCGCATCCAGAGTAATTCTTGTAACTACTGTTGACATAGGTGCCCCAAGTAAAATAAATCTATTTCGGCCATTGATGTGAATGAACTCTCTGTGAACCATTTAAAGCATTAATGCAGATAAAGGAGAATGCATTCCCTTTACCCAAGATCATTAGAATATAACCACCACAGAGTTGTTACTGTGGGCTCCGCTGCGAATACTTTTTCAATAACATCTCAATAAAACTGCGGGAATGTGGAACAATTATCTGCTCAGGAATATGTACAGTTCAAAGCTACCCTATAAAAGGTGATTTCAACATTTCTTTTTGCAGAATATGAGAGGTATTACTAGAGTTTTGCATCCAAACACTTTCAATTTACAGAGCTCAAGAAAATTATGTTGCTTTTTATATTCTTCTGTCTCTCTCTGTCTCTCTCTCTCTCACACACACACACACACACACACACACACACACTAGTACAATACAGTAGCCTTTGAAAATAGCCTTCACAAGCAGGGGAGAAATGCAATTATAAGAGGTCATCTTTTACCCCAAAATATTTGTTTAACCGTTTCAAGCACTGTAGGCACAAGTACAGTACATGTTATGAATTTTGACTGATTCATCAACCAATCATAAGCACTTACGCAAAGTGTCTCTGAGAGAGACGTTCTTTATAAAAAATAAAAAATAAACATTCATGGCTTCAATTTATGATCACAAGTAATCCAGCTGGGTTTTATAAATGAATAGGCAAATTGAGATTTCACTTTCATATCTGGATCTTTTTTTTTCTTTTTTCTTTTCTCACCAAACCATTATTGTTTTGTTTGTCAGCATGGTGTTGAATATATAAACACACCAAAATAAGGATGCTGTTGAGACAGATTCACAACTGAAGATTTTTGTTATTTTTCTGAACTGTAGGAGATGATAGTAGGGGAAAGAAATTCTGATCAGGTCACGTCGATCCTGTTACAGGTTAAAAGTCTAGTGAGTAAAATAATAAGTCCTTGTTATACCGAGGATCCCTGCAAGCCCCTGGAAGACCCCTTGGAGTCCCTGAGCCCCAGTTTTCAGCACCACTAACACAGTAGACACAAGTACGATCTCAGCCGTTCCAAGCATTGTAGACGAGCCATAATTCCAATTAATAACCATTAAATCTCTTTTTATTTATGGTGTTATACCATTGTGGGTTATATTTTATTGTTTTATTGTTTTTTTATCATTAATTCTTTGTTAAAAAAAAGTATTTAAAAAGATACATTTTAATCAAATTGTTTGAATCTGTTTGAATCTGTGTTTTCATGTATTTATATATATATTTATAAATAAAATATATATATATATATATATATATATATATATATATATATATATATATATTAGAAATTAGACTTTAGAAACTCAGAGATGAAGTTTCAAAGAGTAAACAAAACACATTTCAATGTTTATTTCCCTGTTTTACAGTTCACTATCCACGAGTCAGATCATGATCCAGACAGAGAGATCAGAGGGTCATGTCACTGCCACACAGCACTGGCTGTAAAAAGACCATAAGTGTGTTTCTACCAAATATATTTAACTAAAATGTGCGAACTGACTGAAGCCTCACAAAGACTGTAAATTGAATTATAGTACATCCCAGCTGTACATTTAAGTTACATTGGACACCAACTTTATTAGTTTCCTTTTCCCCTTTAAATTAGTGAAGAGAAATGGAAAAGCACTCAAATAAACAAGTTTTATCATAATATCATAAGTGGTTATGTTCAATCAAGTTTTTTAGAGCTGAGATTCATTGCGGTCATCAAATCAACTGGATTAAAGAGTTTACTAGTATGTATTGCTTTAAAAATGACAGGTTTGCTTCCCTCTTATCAAATACATTTAAAAGGAAATGTGCACACACACTATAATATAAATTGTTCTTGCAGGAAGTGAAGTATTCCAATAAAAATGGAAAAATCTGGAGCTAAATTGCAAAACTATTAGGTTAATTGATTTAATATAGATGAAAATCTTCAGCTACTGTAAACTGATAGACAATCTCATCGAAGAAAACTGCATTAGCAAAAGCGCCAGCATACTGTTACTATCTATGTGTAATAAATACCATATTCTACGAGTGAGAACATTAGATTAGTTTGAGAGTTGTTCGACTAGGAAAAAAACAATAAACACTAATGAGAGGTTGATTGGGATCTGTGGCAAACTTGGCAGACAATTTCCTCTCCTCACCTCTCCCAGGAGAGGCAGCACCCACCAGAGCAGGAGGCGTCCCACTGGGAGAGCCTCTCTGTGGTTATCATACCCCATCTAGTGGCAGCAGAGGGTTAAAGGAGAGAGGAGGAGGACAGTGTCTGCAGCACCTTTTAGACCTCAACTAGCTGCTCTCTAGTCTAACCTAGTTTAAAAACACACAAAATAGATATATAGATAGATAGATAGATAGATAGATAGATAGATAGATAGATAGATAGATAGATAGCTAGATAGATATATAGATAGATAGATAGATAGGAAGGAGGAGGAGATTTAGAGGAAATAAATCAAATCGTCGTCTTGCTTTGGTTGGAATAATATCATAATAGAAACTTGGGATGCAAATGACTGTAAAATTAAAAGAAAAACAGAGACATCATTTCATTCAATTTGTTTGAATACCTCATATTGAAAAGCTTCAATTTTGTCTGACAATATAGTAGTGCACAACGTAACACTCTTTTAGGTGCAAATTGAATTTGATTTAGGAAAAAAAAGGCTTATGTAGGTGCTGAGACTGAAGCGGTACCCGGTTCGTGTTACAGAGATATGAAGCCATAAGAATGTATGAAAGCAATGCCCTCTAGATCCCCTCTTTTCACAACCCTATTATCCAATTGAAAACTGATCTTCAGCGAACTCCCATTGTGTGCCTCTCTCAGAGAATAAATGCACCAAAATTGATCTCAGGTCTGTGAAGTGGGCTCGCAGAGCTGGAGTTTACACATGGGACCGTTTTATTCTCTTCTGGTGGCAATTTACAAACATGCAAAACTGAGAGCTCTCCACCACAACCTGCAAGCCAAATGCAGGAGCTCCACCTGTCTCATAACCTCGTTGGAGCACAATTTTCCTGCCTACAAAGGGGGGAAATGTAGCTGTGACAGTGTCAAACAATGTGTGTTAACAATTCAACAGTACAGTGAGACTGTCATGCAGAAAGAGCAGCGAGTTGGAGGATCTGCTAATGTATTGTGACTCCTGCTGTCAGCAGTTCAGCTCTACAGTACACTCTCTTCCTGTAATTTTCAGCCATCTCCACTGCACTGATACCGTTTCAAAAGGCTGCTCACTATCACTCATGCTGAAGCTGTGGGGGCTATTAACTGTTTGCTCTGGTTTTGATGTTTTACATTGTATAAGAGTAAAGAAGGATGCTTTCAAAACACTCATGTGGCCCAGCTGAATTAAAGATATTGCTGTTGAAAGGATGATCAGACTGTTTTGTGCAACATTAAAGGTCTCCTTGTAAGTCCCAGCTTCCAGTCTCAATATTTAAAGACACAACCTGGTAATACTCATAAAAATGGACCCTGCGACAAAGGGACTGTTTTGGAAATCAAGTATCACTTGTTTTATGTCACAACAAGTAAATATGCAAGTCTATTAGCAATCTAAAGCCCAAACTTGAGTGTATAAAATAAATTAAATAGAGGTTGATGTATCAAAAAAGAAAATGCATTATGTAACTATAAAGTTTGGCATTCATAAGTGATATATGAAAAATCCATATATTGTTCACACATAACACACTATAATGTAGTTGTAGCAGATAAAAGGACATTTTAGGTGTTTATATATTTGTCAGCATCTATAACTCTGTAACTGGTGTATAAACAGATTATAAATGATTGACATATTATATGACAGTTGCAATCTAAGTTGTCTCCATATATTATTAGATTTTTATTATTAGATTTTTATATAGATTTTTATAGATTTTTGTATATATTATTTATTTATGACTATATATTTACACAAGTATAAATAAATAGTATATCTACATTTTACAAGATTTTTACAACTTGACGAACAAAATACACACCGCTATAAATTAAATATAAATTTGCACTTGGTACTTTTTGTATTAAAGGTCTTTTTTAAGCCTTTAACATTGTTAATCATGATATTTTGTTTGCCACCTAAGGTTTCCATAATACATTTCATGGTTAACTAGCCATATGTATTAACAAAACCAAGTCATATAACATGTGGTGCACCACAAGGATCTATTTTTGGACCTTTGTTATTTCTTTTCCACCAGTATATTAATGACTTTTCTTTAGGATGTAAATTTAGTTTGCTGATGATACCAGCATGATTTCATCACCTAGATTTCCTTACTCTAATGAGAAAATGTATGCTGAGGATTGTGCTACATTTTCAGTAAATGGTGCAGAAATGTTCCAATTTATTTACATTTCATTCTAAGGCAATTTGGTTAATGATGAGAGATTGAACTGGAAAAATCATTGAATTTGCTTATAATAAACTGTCAATTCAGTGGGGATCATCAGCAAATGAGGTTTGAGATTCCACAACTTATTCATTTTTAAGTTATGATAGTATATTATTTGGGCCAATACATACTACTCTAATCTCTGTAAGCTTCTGCAAAAAGATTTATAAAATTTGTAATTTTTTCAGACTCATATATATAATTAAAGAACATATTACTGTACGTTCTTGACACTTTCTCTTATATCATAAAATATGATTAAAGATATGTAAAACTGTGTAATTAATCATTCATTAATTTTTACTTTACCAGTTCTGGATGCTTCATATGATTTATAATAGTTAAAAGGAGTTACAATTGTTGACAAATACATAAACAAACACTTAAATGTGTCCTTATAGCTGCTTACAACGCCACTATAATGTGTTTAGTGGTTTATATATCTCTAAATGCTAAAAGGCTGTATAAAAATGATTGGTTCAAAAGGGAGTCTGAATCTCATATTTGATTAAATTAAAAACGGAAGCCCTCCACAGCGTTATTACTTAGAGAAAAACAGCAATATTCTCCCCGCAATACCTCAAAATAAGTTATTTATGGCAAACATAGTAAAACAGTGAAAGTATAGCCACTGTCTATAGTACTTTCTTGGTAGTGATGGAAACAAATTAATCTGGAATTAGAAAAAGTTGAAACACCCTCTCTGGCTCTCCTATAAATAACTACCCTTCCCTGAGCAACATATATAATTTATATATAATACGTTATACGGTTATAATACGAATGTGCAGCAACACAAGCGATCAGTGCGCCTGTCCAAGAACCGGTTTAGGACAGAAAAAACTATGATTGATTTGTTTGGTTTAGGAAATGATCGTGGTTTTGGTTAAAATAGGTAGGATAAGTAGTAAGTTGAAATAAGGCAACTTTGGCTTCCACATGGGACACGAACAGCAGTTTCCTGGGTGAAAGTCCTGCTTTAGTTTGACCCATCCATCCGCACCGACCCCCTTCCTACACGTCCTCTGTCTCTTTTACTACGTCACCTAACTTCCTCCTAAGAGGCAGCCTTGCATGTCCTGCCCTCCCATTTTTTTTGACCCCTGCACCCTTCCTAATCATTTTCATACAGTCCCTAAACAGAAGGGACTGTATGAACAAAAGTAAAGCGTTACCTTAATCCTATTTACCTCTTTGTTAGGGTTGTTCATGTGCACTTACAGTAGCTTGAAGCTTGATCTCTCATAGCGTTCAAAATAGTATAGTTCTACTCTTGACTATACCTCGGTGTCTGATTTAAAACAAACCAACAGGAGCATCAGGATTGAGCTGTAAAGTTGATGAAAACCTGTCACAAGCTCGATTATATGGTTTATAATTATAAAGCCCTCCGCTGTTTCACCCTATTTCCTGAGCATCCTTTTAATCAGGCCATAACCGACCATTACATTTGTTCGTCCAATGGGTGATGCAATCCCTGAAGCCAAGCTCTCTATTCATTAGATTGTTTTAATGTGCTTGAAAGCGGTTGTGCAAATAAACAAGCGGTTACAGTGAAAAGAGAGGAATCCCTGAGTAGGATGGACTACAATTCCAACTTGGGCCTTTTATCTTATTAATCCCACGCAACGTCATTTTGCAGGTCCCCGAAAAGGACTTATAAATTGCGTCTAATGGGCTTCAAATCAAGCAGTAATTAAAATTGCATTAACCTTAATGAATCAGAAAAATTGAGACCCCAATTTATTGGAGTTGTGTTTATACAAGGGCTGGTTTCAATAATACATGACGCAACCGGCTGTGTGGGATGAGCCCAGCTTCCTAATGTGAACCTCCTGTGAGTGTGTGTGTATGTGTGTATGTGCGGGTGTGTGAGCATCAGTGTGGTGTGTTTTGGCCCTCGTCGTCATTACAGGCCTTGTTAGAGGTTAACTTTAGCAACATTCAGGCGTCTTTAGCGCCGCGGAAGGAGACGGTGCCGCATGGTGCCAATCAGCGTCACAGGTGTTCATAATTGTCTGTCTAATTGCTTCATTACTAGTGTGGAGGCCTGAGCCCCTTCTGCCCTTCCACCACATCTGGATTTTGGGAAGCTCTCTCCAGTTCAAATGAGAAGCTCTCTCCTGAGTTTTAACATGTATCTGCTTGTTGCCGTGATTTCCCAGGAGCGCGTCATTTATTTGTACGCCGATTCTGACTCAAACGCCTTTAATGGAAATTCCCATGGCTGCTGGGGGTGGAGCGCTTATGGCAATTTGTTGACGAGGAGAACTCATTTGTATTGCCATGAATGAATGTGAAAAGACGTTTTAAAAAAATACAACACGCAAATGATGTCAGTGTAGTCTTGTGCTCCAGTGAAGTACAGGGAGGTTTTTCTTCCCTGTGTCTGAGTGTGTTTTTGCGTGTTATCCCAGTCACTTGTATGGTTAGAAGACCCTTGAGATTTCCCTCAAGAGACCTGCTGTCCTAATGAATCAAGCCTCTCCAATGTGGGAAGGACCTGAGGGGAAAAAAACTGTGATTCTTTATTACTGAGGCTTCAGCAAACCTGCCAAACTCAGACTATTCACTCTTATGTCAGATTACTGACTGAAATTACAAAATGACAAAACAAAAACCTAGACCTTTAAGATCTTTAAATTCACTCCATGTCTGTCTGTAAGTCACTGTCTAATGGCTGCAGTACTTCTCCCCGTAAGGAAACAGGCGATGGATTAGGCTGAGGTCACCGCCATTAATGAGACATTTAACATGCCATTTGCAGGAAGTGCCCCAAGATCTCCCCTCTCTCTCGCAGATAAGCTCCATGACGGCCGTGTGAAAGAGTACGAGAGGGGACCAAGGCTCGACCTCAAACCTCCAGCCACTTCTGCCCACCCACACAGGCTGGTATGTATCCATGCTCATGTCAAGCCCGGGCCTGCGCGCGCCAATTAACTCCCAGCCATATGGATTTCAACTGTGGCTTTTGGCAGATGTTTGTCCAACCCATCGCTCAATTTGGCGCACGAGGGAGTTGGTGTCACCTTTTGGGAGTTTTGGAGATTTTCTGTCAGATTTTGATTATCTGTCTACGTCAGGTTGATTGGTGTTTTCCCAGAGGTGAAGTTATGGCCCAATGTGGCTGTTATTTATAAATCAAAGTGATCTCAGTCGCCTGCAGTGCCAGCAGTCACTCATAGGGGTGGCCGCCATTGTTCACCCGTACAGTCTCACATTGGAGGAACATTGTGGATTTTTTTCATGTCCAATGATTACATTTTCCACTCAAATCTATTAAGTTAATTCAATTATTAAAAAAAACAAAAAAACATTTGTAGGTACAGTTCCTTTCTCCCTAACTGTCAGATGTAGATGGGCATGTCCTGACTTGATTCTCCCTGACAACAGACCTACAGGCTGCAGAATCTTCAGTCAGGCATGTTGAAGTCCTCTGAGGGCTCGCTGCTGTTTCATGTAATGTCAACACTCTAACACAACATGCTAGTCTTGATTTGTATCATGCTTCAGACTTTTACGCCCCTTACTGATGCTTGAGCATTACACACAGGAATCCAGCTGTTATGATGTAATTAGATATGACATAATGGCCAACAATGAGCATCTTACTGTATGCATATCGATTGTGTGATCAGTCTTCTACAGGCTGTACCTTGACCCCAACTACCAACTGGAGTCAACATTTACCACCATTGTCTGCCCCAAATTGACTCGACAGTGGGTATTTCAAATACAAGTGGTGAAATGTTGCATGTTCTTTGCAGCTTATGTGCAATAGACTTGGCAGCAACACAATAGCTATGGGAGGTGATTTATTTTCTTAAAGTAATTAAATGCCTACTTGATCATTTTTTTCTGGGAAAATGTGAGAATGTGGCAAACAAATTAAAAGAGCACTCCATGACTAAACCTATCCCTAGGATTGGTGGAAACATCACAAGCAAAACAGGAGCCAAACCTTCTTAATCTACGTAGCTACATTTGGGAGTTTCTGAAGAAACAATTCGGAAACATGCATTCTATTTCTGTTTGCGCCCGATTATTAATTTCAATTTATGTAACCCCACTTACTCCCACAGTTTAATTAATGATGCTTGTTATCAGCTGTGTTTAAGAGGTAATGGACAATGCTGAATTCTGAGTGTTTACAGTGCTGGAGAAAAATCCTGCTTTACCCCTTTGTAATGGACTGCCAGCAAACAAGAGATTAACAGTGTTTGTCACTCTTCCTGCAGCTGTGTTATAATGCAAAGCAAAGAGGGGAGGGGGGGGAAGGGAATTAAGCACATAACTTTGAAATGGTGACTTGAAATTGCTACCATGGTCAGAAGAACTGGCATGCCCCTCCATCACCTAATCCATACCATAATTCCTGATCTAATTAGAGGGAGGCTCAGTGCTAGGCCTGCCATAAAAGAATAAAGGGCACAGACAGATGTGTGCCCAGGGAACGGAGGAAATAAGAAGTCAGTAAAATAGAAAGAGGGAGAATTAGGAGAAGAAAAAGGAGGAGGGAGAAAAACCAGTGCAGTGCGGTGAACTGAACAGGTAAACATGGTGGACCGCTGGTTTATGGTCTTATCCACCTACTCACAGTCAGCATAACGACGTGTATATTTGGAATATGTACAGTAAATGTTTCATCTACTTGTTAGATTATTGGCTCAACCGTTATACTATCTGTGTGGAAACAGGTAAATCTCATATATTTCACAAATCTTTCCAACATATTTCTAAACTAATTAAGAGCAGCAATCAAATGATAAAAGCACACCATAGATTCTCACAAGCCAACAAAGTAACTAGACGGTAGAGCCAGTTTGCTTTAGTAGCTAATCTCTTTATGGCAGATGTATACACATGTTTAATAGCTAACAAGGCTAACAGTGCAGAAAATGCTACATCACACAATGATTTAAATTCAGTGAATCCACAGAATCCTTAAATCAATCAAATAATCAGCTAGACACAGATACAGTTTCAATACATTTTATTTGTGAGGCCAACTCATCCTCATACCTAAATGATACAATAGATCGATTTCCATTGACTTCCAAAACTACATGTTGGAGCCATTTCATTGGCTACCAGCGTGTGATGCTGGGGGTGGAAAAAGTTTATTTAAGTGTGGCCTAATTGGTTCAGCTGTGTTGCAATTGTTTGTACAAAATACACACATCTACACCGATACCACGCGTTAATTACCGACCAAACAAAGGAACAAATGTGCGCCAACACTACATACAGTACAGGCCAAAAGTTTGGACACACCTTCTCATTCAATGTGTTTCTTTATTTTCATGACTTTTTACATTGTAGATTCTCACTGAAGAAAAACTATGAATGAACACATATGGAATTATGTACTTAACAAAAAAGTGTGAAATAACTGAAAACATGTCTTATATTTTAGATTCTTCAAAGTAGCCACCCTTTGCTTTTTTTGATAACTCTGCAAACCCTTGGTGTTCTCTCAATGAGCTTCATGAGGTAGTCACCTGAAATGGTTTTCACTTCACATGTGTGCTTTGTCAGGGTTAATTAGTTGAATTTTTTCCCTTATTAATAAAAAAGCAAAGAATCTAAAATATAAGACATTTTCAGTTATTTCACACTTTTTTGTTAAGTACATAATTCCATGTGTGTTCATTCATAGTTTTGATGCCTTCAGTGAGAATCTACAATGTAAATAGTCATGAAAATAAAAAGGAAACACATTGAATGAGAAGGTGTGTCCAAACTTTTGGCCTGTACTGTATATGACTATGATATGTTTTATTTACTGCTGCACAGTGGCCATTTTAAACGCATGACCGTAACACGTGACCGCGGTGGCTGTTTTAATCACATGACCGTTCTATTTAATGTAACAGCCACCATTTTACACACCTAGTTAACGTTGCGATACGGAACTACAGTAGTTAAGGCATCTTAAAATGAGTCACCTAAATTACTAAAATGAGGACGTAACTGCGTCACGACTAAGGTCTGTAAAAGTCTGTTAATTTCAAAAAGTGACTTTTGACTTTTGGTTTCACACAAGACACAAACCCTGGTTTCCTGAGTGAAAGTCCTGTGTTTGTCCCCTGTGGAGTTTTTGACCACTAGTAGCGCTGTGGAGCAATGTCTTTAAGAACACTGAATGTAAACCTAACTTCTGTTTGTTTACAAGAAAAATCCACAGGACACCTTTAATTCATTCCAAAACTAATAATTTGTGCAAATTTACAATAGATACTGTTAAAGTCTGTAACCAATATCCAACATATTAATCTAGCAGCAAACACATATTTGCTATGTAAAGCTATAGTGAAGTAATAGCATCCTGAGCAGTGGATGAAGTTGTGCTCCCTCTGTAGATGTTGTAAACTATGCTTCTCTGTTCTTTGTCTTGATAGCCGGTCTGGCCCCGTGTGCATGTGAGTACCTTGTGCGTCCGTATCAGACGCTGAGGGCCGTGACAAAGCATCGGTATTTGACGAGTTGGGAAAAGGTCTACGAGAGCCGTGTGGAGGCAATCCCAGAGCACTTAAAAAAAATGTGTTTTGGGCTTTTCCGCCTTTAATAGACGGGACAGCTAGGTGAGAAAGGAGAGAGAGAGGGGGAAGATATGAAGGAAATCATTATAGGTCAGATTCAAACCCTGGACCTCTGCGTTGAGGCATAAACCTCTATGTTTATGTGCGCATGCTCTACCCACTGAGCCAACCCGGCCACATACCAAAGCACTTTTTTTTAGTATTTTGAATACAGCCCCTTTAAACAATATTGTTCACATTTAACGTACATTGAAAGTCAAAGATAAGGTTCAATACTAGTATATTAATATTAATATAAAGGAATTAACTCAGTATTTGTACACACACAATAGGCAAAGAGCTAGCCTGCTGCTAATACAACCATTTATAACCTTGGTAACTACTGCTACAGTACCATGGCAGCAATCCTGACCACAAACTACTAATATATGTCCATAAAATAGAAAATCAGGAATACACATTTCTGATTTGCACACATAAGAAATGACCGCTCTTGAAATCCCTGACACCTGCAGAGCTTCGTAGACTATAACTCACACAGCAATAACTCAAATAAAAGCAGAAAACGTAACACACGTCGTCACTCTTTGTTTGTGATGCTGAAATCTACCATTTTCCCTTTCATCTGAACAAGATGAAGTCATTTAAAACAGCCCGGCCCTGCTCGACTTCAAAGTGTCCGTTTGAGGTCTCAGACTGGACACTTGCTGCAGGTGCAGTGTTGGAAACACTGATGCAACACCAGAAATGGTCAACCCTTTTTTCATACATGGAAAAATTCAAATTTCCAACATTTGAAGACCTTTCAAAACTAAACTGCATAAAACCAAGTGGGGAGATAAGATACCTCCCCTGGGTACTCAGGTGAAAGTAATAAAAATCACACTGCTGCCTCTCCAGATACAGTAGAGCTACAATAAGTTAGCTGAGGATTACGCTGTTAAATAGCCGGAGGCTGTGCATGTATCATCAGCCCGGATAACTGCACTATTGCACACTACACAATCGTGCATTGCCAGTAATGTAGCCTGTACTCTGAATTACATTCATGGGGATGGCAGTACACTCCCTTGTGATGTATCTTTGTGGGTTAAGAAATGAAATACACTGATTCACAACTAAGATAGATGTGCTTACCAAGGTCAAGGAGGCTCCCCAGCGTAATTACACGACTACCAAACACAAAAGGCATTGTTATTGGACAAGTATAATGCTGCACATTACCAGAGCAACACAGCTGTTTCTATCAGCGAACACTAGCTTGGGAAGACATAGGGCGGGCATCAATTTAGCCTACTTATCTAAAGTCTCTAATTACTTGGTTTATTTGATAAACAGAACAAGGAGAATCCTTAAATGATTCTGCAAGATCCAAAGGGGATTAATTTCTTACTCCTTGAAAAAACAAATCACTGGTAGAATCCCTTATTTCTCTCTTTAATCACACATTAATTAGAAGCAATAGGGGCACCAGTTACACTTGGCATTGGGTGAGATCGCAGGAGAAAAAAAAAGGGCCTGCATTAGCCTCTCCAGAGGAGGAGGCGAGCACATCAGGCTAAGACAAAGGCGACACAATCAGACAGAACAGCAGGAAGTGTGAGTTGGGAGAATGGGGATCTGAGCTTCTCAAGCCCCATTCCCACACAAAGCACATCTTTCCGGCAAACCCAGACTGGATACTCACACTCACTGCACCCTGGTCCGGCAGTCTGGAATAAACATTTGACCACTGTTTTATTTTAATATAGGTTTTTACGATGTGGCTAATACACACTTCCCATACTGATTTGACATGCCCGTTATAAGACCATCCCACAAACACCTGCGCTCAAGTAGTCTACAGACAAAAAGGTTCACATCTTCATACTTACCATTTAGTGGGTAATACATCTGTTATTATAACCCACTATTAGTCAATAAAATGTTTCTTATTTAGGCATAGAAACTGAACTGTCAAACGAGGTAGTTCAGTAGACATAAACATACATATGGAGCAGTTATGAAACAGCAAACATCATAATAAGTACCACTGTAAAATAAACCATTAAAAGCCATAAGATTATTCGACAACCACAGAGGTCGCTGAAGTGAGAGACAGTTGCACATAAACCTGTGAATGTCTGTAATAGCAATAAAACTGTCAAGTTTAGAGCGTGTGGGGGAAGGGTGGAGTGGGGTGAGGAGGCTTGAGTTCTGGGAGAATTAGCAGTTAAAGAATAGCACTCCGGGGAAAAAAAAAAGCATGAATGCACCCTGCAAAGCAGAGGCCAAACACATCGGCTATGTTTACATGCATGGACTCACTTAATGAATGCCCAATTTAGGTTTGTTTGAGTTATGCTATTAACAACAAGCTGGCAAAAACATAGGGGAAGCCTGTGTGTGCCCATATGATTAATGTGGGTTCTTAAACAGAGGGAATAAATGATGCTTCTGCTTGGAACAGCAGTAGCACTAATTCTCTTTGACTTTCAAAAGCGTCCATAGCAGATACTGATACTTTCTGCTGATATATGAGCCATTGAGCCATTTATAAGATATCAGCTTCTCCGTCATCTTCCACCCAGTAGTGTAGTTCTGAAATGTTTAGCCTTTTACAGTCACAGCGCAACGCTAACAGAGCGGTTGACACAAAAGTAAAGTCTGGGATAAGTGGAGATCTGAATGACAATATTATCATAAGCCAGGTGTTGCATGTACTCTACATCTGGGGTAACAATGGCAATCTTTTGCATTTTGTTCTGCAGTACGTGCTCACCATGCTTTCTACCACAGGCTGCGAAATAACCTTTAGAAAACACTGAACCTTCAACATTACCGCACCTAAACCAAAAATACTACTAAACGGCTTTCAAGTCCTCACTTAAAGATTTTTGGGTTGACTCCTTGTCTGAGATGAAAACCGTATCGAACACGATGAACAAAATGGCCTGTAAAGTGTGTTTTGAAACCATAATGCTCTCAGTCTGTTTTCTTATTCCGCGAGCTTGAATAAAGAGGTAGCTTCTCAAGCAATCTCGGCCTTGTTTGTTTAAGGTAATTACTACTTGTCCTCCCATCCTGCCGGCCCAGATGATGCATGAAAATTACCATTCCCCTACTTCAATCAAAGCTGGAAAAAGAAAAGGGAGAAAGGGGGGAACAGAGGCGAGCAGATGGGAGGGGGAGGCGGTGAGAGAGGAACTCTGTGAGACACACAGAGCTCCCTCCCTGCATGACAAGAAAGGGCACTGTCTCTGATTAATTAGCTGGAGTTGGTAATCAGTTTAATAAGACTGAAGTTGATGGTGAGAGGTCCCCTTTGGCAGAGCCACACTAAGCTTAGCACTCCGTTCAGGGCCCTCGCTTTCTTCCACCAAGTAAACACGCAGTGTCTATTTACATAAACAGTTGTTTCTTTTTTGTGGGGGGCTATTTTTCCATCCAAACTGCCTGAAAGCCTAACACCACCGCTTAAGTCGCTCCCAACAATGGCAGTCGGAATTGCAGACAAATTCATGAATTTTTCAACATATGAGAACTAATTAAATTGGGGCCTTTTTGAAATGAATATAGTGTGAGGTACTCACTAGCCATACGCACACAAAGAGGGTATAATTCAGCGATTGAATTCTGGCTTGATAGCATTCAGCCTTTTACCATGGTGAGCTATACAGATGGCTGGGGTCCTTTTCATTCTTTTCTTTCTTAATGGCAAATCTCATTATGGCAGTTATCACTGTATAGAGAACAAGACGGGAACGATGGGCCACAGGAATTTGGTACCTGTCTGCTTCAGAACATGATACTTACTGGTAGGTCAGATCGTGATGAGAATTTTAAAATTAGACTTTGTTTAGACGATTATTGTTACAAAACATGCATAATGTGTAGTTACTGAATACTCTCAGTTTGATCACAATAGCAATAAGATAGATGGGTTTGAAATTTTTTGACGATTGATACCACTCTCATGTCTGGCAATTAAATATGAAGCTGGAGCATGGCGACAGTTAGCTTAGCTGAGCATTAGGACTGGAAGCAGCGGGAAACAGCTAGCCTGACTCTGTCCAAAGGTTAAGAAAATCCACCTCCCAGCACTAAAACTCACTCATTAACAGGGACTTCCTGGAGTCTTGTCGTCACCATGAGGCAACCAGCGGAACCTACAGGGAATCACACAGCCTGGCCAACAAACAGTCCAGCACATAACCCCACCCCCCGTACTGTTGAACCGCAACTCGTCATTTTTACACTTGGCTTTTGTACGGATTAAACAAACAAGATATAATGTCTTAGCTAATGAGCTTAAGTATTTGGCTAAACCCACAGAACTTTATTTTAGTGGAAATCACAAAGTTTCCTAAGACACCAAATTTGTCCGGCTGTTGGGATCATGGATAGAATAAAGTGCTCCCATAAAAAACATAAATTCTGGGTTTGAAAATTACACTTTCACATCATACTGTCAGAGCTCCAACCCCATTTTCCCCCACTGATGCAATACATTTTTTAAAAACAATGTTTTTCTTCAAAAAAAAAAAAAAAAAAAAAAAGGCTCAATAATTTCCTAAAACTGCTGTTTACTGCCATATAGCGAACATTACACAAACAGGAGTAAATTGTGTATTTGTTGGGGACTATTTTCAGCTGCGGACTAATACACAATTGGCGTCTAGTGAGTATTTCCAGCAGCAACACGGTGTATGTGTGATTGAGACATGTCACCCAGTGCAATAGTGTTGACTCATTGAGGTGTTTTTAATCGTTTTTAACAACAATAAAGCTCTATGGCACAGAGGTATAAGCTGTATCAGGCGTTGGCTACACAGACAATACTTAGTAAGATCAATTCTTTGTTTGTTTTAGTCTTTTCATGGGAATTGTTAACAGTAAGAAAAGTATTGAATGTGACCAGGCGTATCATTTAATGAACGTTTGGATGAAATCTAGGGAAAAAATTAAGAGTCGAAGTGGTGGAGATGAATTAACCAAGTGTGTCCTCAGCCTGTTTGAATCCTTGTCTTAACTCCATCTGTTCCAGCGGGCCAAAATAGTAAGACCTCTGGGAACTGAACCCCTCTCAGGTGGAAACATGTGCCTGTATCAGCAGTTTAAAGTGCATGACATTTCTAGCTCCTCAAACTCAAACAACTCATTCTCCTGACCACTGTTATAATTAAGACAGTTGCCCATTTCAAAACGAAAAAAAAATACATCACTCATGACAAAACCTGTATAAAAGTATAATTTAACTTTCCACATTCATTCACTCTGCTGCACTTACATCTAATAATAAGTCCGGACGCAGACTAGTCTTGGAATAAAAAAAATAAAAAAACAAGTTGTTGCAGTCATGGCCGAGCAGTTCCTATCTAAAGTGAACTCTGAGGACCGAGCCGGAGATAAGGGCGCACCACATCACCCTGTGGCGTTAATGATCGTCCGCTGTTACAACACAAAGACAGTCAAGTAGCAGATAGTGCGCTGAAATAATTTAAGCAGTGCTAAGTGGTCTATTGTCATTCAAATGATAAATTATGCTTGGCAGAGGTTTTAGAGTCACTTTTACAAAGCGTTGCTATTGTTTATGTCGAGACAAGGTTTTAAGGAGTCGGAATAGAGGGAATTACTTGGGAGAGTTTGGAGTTTCTTGGGGTTTGGACACAAATTGGTTCCCCGCTCATCGGGCCTGCCCTGACTGTTAGACAACCTTCCAACATGGCAGCATTAGTGCTTACAAAGGACTGCACTGCTTAGACAACAGTGTGTGAATGAAGATTTGGAGTCAACATGAAGCTTGGATCAGTGTTAAAGCTATAAGATGATGTTCAGGTGAAAATCAATTTTTTCACCACTATTTAATGTTGCAAAGGTTCTTCACCCTTAGGTGTACATTTGAGTCAAAAATTGGCATTTCCCTTTGCTGATTTATAGGAGCCTTTTATCCTTTCAGTTATTTCTGTCTGGTATATATACAGTATTTATTTTCTTTAAATACTGTCCTTAGCATCACCACTCAGCTGCATTATTTTAAACAGCAAGACAGTTTGGTTTTAGGGCTTCAACTAACGATTATTTTCCAAAAAGCCCAAGATGTCGTCCCTAAAGCCCGGGATACACACAGGGCCGAAAATCGGCCGTTGGACAGTCTGGCGAGGTCAGTGACTCGAATCCGTTCGGTGTGTCCCGTGCCGTCGTCAGTCTGAGGGGCTGTCGGCGTTCATTTTGGCCCGACCTGACATGTTCAGTCGGGGCAGTTGGGATATGGCGAGCAGAATCTCTCTCAAAATCTGACGAAAATCTTTTAAACTGACCTTTGTTGAGCTGAAATGAAGACAGATTCAGCAACTGCACGGCCTATTTCTCGCTTAAAATGTTTTCAGAAACATGTTTCAGTGAAGTATTTTAGTACAATATGAGATCGTATTACGGACGAGCCGCCATGACAGTCTGGCTTTGAATTTCCGGAGAAAACAAACCCATGTGACGCGTTCGTCCAATCAGCTGCCGGTTTTCATTTCTTGGGCAACAATACAGAGTAGCGCTGCCTGCTGCTATGGAGACGTATTACGTTTCTCAAGTCAGTGTCGCCTCAGTGTGTTCCGAGGCAGTTTTTTGGACCTCGGGGAGCCGACTGATTATTTCGACTGGCTTTTCTGCCGAGGTTCGGCCGTCTGGTTGGTGTGTACCGACTTTAAGGGGCCATCCACATGGAAACGTTTTTTGGTGCAAATGCACGTTTTGCATCGTTTTGGCCAATCGTCCAAACAAATCCTGTAAACTCACTGCCTGAAGACGCACTTTTTTGACACCTGGTCCCAGGGTAAAAAAAATTCAAAAACGCCGCCCTTGTGTCTTCATTTGGACGGCGAAGCCGCATACTTATATCGTATATCGATGATGTCATCGCCACACCCCTCGACCTCTAGCCTTCGACCTCTTACCCCGCGACAACGTCTCATAACAACAACAACAACAACAAGAACAACAACAATGGCGGACTACATGCTTGTTTGGTTTCTGGTTTCCTTGTACTAGCCATTTTCGTCGTCTTCTTCTTGTGTTTGGTTTCTTCTTCTACTGTCTATTTGTATACAGCGCGCAAGCGTTGTGCGCATGCTCCGCCTCTTCTTCTCCGTTTTTGGTGAATTTCTGTAGCAGAAACAGTGCCACCTATAGGCCTGGAAAACGAGAGGGGAGATCGATTTGGTAGGTGTGGACGTGGCCTAAATGTCTTGTTTTTGTCCACAACTCAAAGATATTCAGTTTACTGTCATAGAGGAGTAAAGAAAACTAAACATTCACATTTAAGAAGCTGGAATCAGGTAATTGTAACTTCTTTTTTTTTATTACCCAAATTGTTAAAAATAGTTGGTGATTGATTTAATAGTTGACAACTAATCAATTCATCTTTGCAGCTCTAATATGTTTACACATTGATTATAATTATGTTGAAGAGTATCTGCTGTTAGACATATATTAGCCTACTTTACAGCTAACACACATAACTGTACAGTAGTTGTTGTAAATGCTTAGAAGCCAAGTACTATATTATAGGAATACTTTTACTATAGCAACTGCATATAGCACTAGGGCTGGGCAATATACTGTATCTATATTATATTGATATATCGTGATATGTGTCCAGATATCGTCTTAGATTTTATATACTGTAATATCGTAATATGACGTAAGTGTTGTCTTTTCCTGGTTTTAAAGGCTGCATTACAGTAAAGTGATGTCATTTTCTGAACTTTCCAGACTGTTGTAACTGTTCTATTATTTGCCTTTACCCACTTAGTCATTATATCCACATTAATTAATTGTGATTATTTATCACAAATCTCATTGTGTAAATATTTTGGGAAAAAAGCAATTGTCAACCCTAAAATATCTTTGCAATATCGATATTGAAGTATTTGGTCAAAAATATCGTGATATTTGATTCTCTCCATATCGCCCAGCCCTATATAGCACACAGTTTTACAATTTTATATATGTATTAATGTGCCAGTAAAATCAGTGGCTTTGTATTTGTTTACATAAACAGCCGAACCGGCCGCACAAACGTTGGATAAGGAATCGGTGACGGGGTTAGATTTATAATCTGGCATCTCAGACGAAGGCGACCCAGACTCATGACTAAATCATCACAGTGTTTCCTCAGTTTACTAAGGAGCAACTGGAAGCCTTTCTCCAATATCAACCCACTTCATTTAAGCAATGGGGAGGTGTTGGGTAGGAACCAAACAGGCTAAAGTGAAAAGAAATGAAATGACCATAAAGTAAACCGTCAAATAAACATTACAAAATTTTTTCGTGCAAACTTGTGGTTTGCATATTTATTACCAACATAAACTTTTGATTATGATGCGAGTCATTTTTGGAGTGTGGGTTGAAATGGCTTCTCCATCGAAGGGTTACTCCAACCTTCCTGGAACTGCCGCTGTCTTGTTGCAGCACAACTACTAGTATTACCAGTATTAATTGATCAATAACAAGTCTGGAGTGGTTTTCTTCCCCTCTTCTAATCAAGCCGGTGTTTGTAATGACCTGCTCTACAGTACAGTAGGTGAGTGTTTTTCATAGGAACTCGGCAATATGTTACCACACAAGCCAGACTTACTGAAGTCTTTCCTGGGACAAATCAAGGTAATGTTAATTACACCATTACATTCTCTTGCTCAGTGTAAATCCCCCCCGGCTGCTCTAGATCATGCTGTGTCCATTCTTAAGATACAAAGGGATCTCAGGTCTGTGTGTGTGGAAATAAAGCCAGGTCAGTGTAAGTGATATAGTAAAGGTGGGTTTATACACTATAACAAAATGGGAGGTTCATTGTTAAATACATAAAAATATTGTTAAAAACATCTTAATACAGCCTACGCATGTTGCACCACGTAACCTGATCGTCCACATTAATGCTATTCTCTCCTCTCTCTTCAGGTACATTGGCACTGCTTAAGATGTCATTACCTCTGTTGGTACTGTTAAATGGTTCCATAAAGAAAAATGAAATATTCATTAACTCGGTTAATAATTCATTCAGATAAAATGCGGTATGTGGTGTGCAGAGTGAAGATGAATGCATAACGAGTGCATGCTCAGCATATTTGTGCTTGGGAATGTTTTTATTTCGCGATAGCAAAAGAAGAATTAATTGAAAGTTCATTTTCATTTTTTTTTTTTTTTTGGGGGGGTTCTATAAGTTATGCTAAATGATTAAAATAGATGCTTTCCAAGCAGTTTCAAACTGAGAAACAATTAAGAGGGCGTATAAGTAACCCGCACACTACAGGATGGGTTTTTAATTATGGAGGATGTGCATTTAAACAGTCTTTATCAAATTGTAAATGTTGGCTTGACCTAATTCCCACAGTTTGAGGAAACTGTGGAAAGCACTTTTGTACTTTGCTGCCTGAAAATTGGAACCATAACCCCTGCTTATCATGTGACAAAAGCCCACAGAATGAAACAGTATATTCATAATTTCATGAGAAGTTGAGAAACCATTACTGAAAATATCCAGTTGCGGCTCCAGATGTCACATCAGCAGTCTCCTGACTCTCCCGTCCAGTAACAGCAGTGAGCGTGTGCACGTTGCTCCAGTCAACACCAGAGTGGTAAAGTGTTCCCACACCGCCACGCTGCAGTGTAAACACCGCTCATCCAAACACTGTCAAACTAATTTCCTCACACCACGGAGGTTCATTTTGGCTTTCAGATGAATCACTTCTTTCTCTAATTATCAATTGTGACACCCATAATCACTGGAAGACTGTAGCGCTGAATAAATGGCATATCTTTTGTGTCATAATTCTGTGCATTTTGACAAACATGACCCATTAAACAACCCCGTGGCCTTTTTCAAGAGCGATGATTACGCTAATTAAAACGGCAAAACATCTGAGAGGGCTCCCGACATGCCAGAATTAAACAGGTCATTAAATCAGCCAAGGAATAAGTCAACATCCACACGGCCTGTCGCTTCCACAATACGTTACTTTGAAAAGAAGGGGGGCAAATATACCTACACATACATACATGATATTACACAGGAAAAGTAACATTCTGTGAGGTTTTTTTTCTACGATGGGCCTGTGGTAGAAAACACAACAACATTAGACAAAACATGTGTCACAATTAGATAAAAAAAAAAATGCATTTGTTAAGTTTTATCTAATGTTGTTTTGCCCCTCAGGGCCACCATACTGTAGTTTTCCAATGGGTACAAGTGAAATGCACTCATTGGAGCTGCAAGGATTAGTCGATCAACAGAAAACGAATCGCCAACTTTTGACGATCGATTATTCGTAAAAGCAATATTTCATGCAGAAATGGCAAAAAATGCTGTTGTTTTTGTTTAGTTTCATAATTATTTTATTATTTCCATCAAGAAGTAATACATGCATACTGTGTAACTGCATACTCCAATCAAGAGTACAACTCCTACTAGTAACAGTATTCCTCTACTCCACAGGATCTTAAACCAAAGTCGTGCACGCTTATACTTTTACATACACACCTCCCCAACCATACACTCTCCATGCTTCCACTCATCCACATATACCATTCATTCCCACTCATCCACCTATACCATTCATTCCCACTCATCCACATATACATCTTTCACATTTTTGACACACAAACCCAAACACACAGCAACACAGTTTGACACACCCACCCACACCCACACACACACACACACACAAAATGCTGTTTTCAGCCTCTCATATATAGAGACTTCCTGCTTTTCTCTGTTTTATATCATAAACTGAATATCTTTGGGTTTTGGGCTGACAATACAAGACATTTAAAGATACCACCTTGGACTTTGAAAAACTGGACACTTTATTTTTTTTTTTTACTATTTTCGGACATTCTATAAACCAAATGTCGAATCGAGAAAATAATCGCTAGTTGCAGCCCTATCCCTTATGAAGGGCAACACATTTTACAAATCCAATACTGATTGAAACCTTTATTTACAACGCAGGGTACATTCAATGAGAGCAAGTGTAACAAGCTGTAGTTACATGATAAAGGACATCACGGCTAAAACGTTATCAAAAGACCTGAACAATGCACAAACAAAGCCACATCACCATGTCTGATGTGGCCTACAACGTTGCGTTTAGGTGAGAGCTGTTCAGAACGTTGCCTGCCTTTATCGGCTGCATCTCAGAGATCCTTCTTCCTCAGAGTTAATCCTCTTCTAGCCGGGCGATAGCAGAAAGCGATAGCGCCGATGTCGTGTTACCGGCAACATGTGTTCCCCTTTCATACTACAGTAGCTTTCCAACCATTTAATGGGATTGTTGCTGTTGTTTTTTTTCTCTCTCTCTCTCTCTCTCTCTCCACACACCCCCACTACACAACAAACACTTTTCCTAGAAGTGGTTCGACATGTGCCCAAGGAATTTGCCTCCGCGTTTCACAACAAATCATCCTAGGTCAGGGGCTAAGACTGGCCTCCAGGAGCAGACTGGAGAAAACAGCTCCTCAACATGACGAGAGGGGAAAGTGGATTTTCCAGCTTAAAAGCAGTATCATCTCTGCTCAAGGCATTACCCTGTGTTCCAAGAGATTAATAAAGTGAGATGCTATTGATACGGCGCCGCGCTGCTCTTGGATCAGCGCTGGCCATGTTCACAATGACAGCTACTGGCTTTAAAAAAAAAATAAATAAAAATGACTACAGTACATGGCTTTTACATAATGGAAAACACATATTCACACATGCTTTCTGCCGCTTGTTTTGAATGCAAGATCTTGAGAAATGTAATATAAGCTTCTTGAAAAGTTTTTTTTTTTTTTTTGAGAAGTTGTGCAACGTTGAAATATGCAATACTAATCACACCTTTGAATAAAACCGACTATTAAACCGTCATGTTGTTCTGGAGGAGTTATCCAAAGCTTTTGAAGGCTCCAAAATAGGACTACTTTTTTTTTTGTCTCGTTAATAAAGCATCTCTGATGTTTCCTCTCTCCTCAGTCAAGATGTATTTTTCATAGCAGTCATCAAAGTGAAGAAATCCCATGTTGTACTTTGATGTGCTTAACACAGTTTTAACTCGCGCCTCATTACAGAGATAATTAATAGTTTAATTAGCACCAATTCTCACCAACTGACAGCTTCTCAGACACACGGTCTGACTTGGGTGTAAATTGTAAAATGATACGGAAAGCTCAATTTTTCAAATTTCAGCAATTGTTTTTGTGGTTTTTATACACATATCTCACGTTATATAGCTCATATCTAGGTTTCTTCAGCTCAGGTGTTTTGTATAATAATTGCCTACAAAGTTTTTTTTTTTTTTTTTTTTTTTTTTTTTTATCTCTGAAGTTCAGTTCGTTTTCCCTCGTCCTGTTCCAGCCTACACAGCAGAGCTGAGAGAGCACTGCTCCTCACTAAAAAAGGGACAAAGTGCCCAAATACGTGAAATGCAAACAACTTAGGTGGGAATTCATTTGAATTCTCATTAGCTTGAAGCAAAGCAATCATTTTCTATGGTTGAAAAATATATATATATATAAGCAAGCATTATGAATAAAAGTAATTATCATGCTTTTTTTTTGTTGGCTTGCCGTTTGCAATTAACACTTCCTGGAATGTGGATGAGCACTGGAGAGACGCGAGGAGCTGCGGAAGAAAAACCGCTGCAGATCCCAAAAAAAGATCAAAGTAAAAAAGCGGAATCGACGCGAGTTTCCAGATGCTGAAGAGAGCTCATCACACAATGAGAGGAGGCTCGGGGAAACAGCGCGTGCCTCGTTGTTCGGGCTGAGAGACAATAGTCTCCCAGCATGGGTGAGGGACAACAGCAAATCCTCTGTTTCATGTTCACCCCCCCACCCCCACCCACACCCAATCTCCCCACCCCCAAAACGTTCACTCAACTTCCCTGTTTACAACTGCTCACAACTGTTTACAGCAGCCAAATTTCATTTTCTTCTCCCAAATCCTATCGCACATTATCCTGTACATTGCATTAGGGCCCTAATCTTTCCTTTCTCTTCCTCAGAAGAAGAAAAGAGCGCCTTCGTGATTAACCCACTTTACAGCAATAAATAAACGCATCATCCAGTAATGTACACCAGATTTAATTTGAAGGAGGGGAGGGAGGGAGAGAAAAAAAGGCCAGAACGCTAAAATCACTGAAATGTAATGAAAAATAACACAATGCAGACACCAATGGGCGCCTTAGGAATTAATTTGAATGCTCCATAATTTTTTCTCTCTTGTACTCTTTGGATTGGTTTTTCCTTAGCAAACTGTGTGACTCCACCCCCCCCCCCCACACACACACACACACACACTCTGCTGTTGAGAAGTCTTCAAAATATACAAAAGAGTATAAAAAGAAACAGGATCAGCCCTCCATTAAAACACTACTTTTATCCAAGTAACTTAAAAAAAAAACACAAACAAACAGTCGTTCTCCTCTTCCTCCGTGTTTGTCACATGAAGCCCATGTTGCTTTTGGTTTCCCATCGTCTTTTGGCCTCAAACCTGAAACACAGGGGGGGGGGGGAAACAACAACATTAAATTACTGAACCCTTTATGAATACCATCTAGCTGTCAACTTCAATCTCTGCGTGAGTAATCATTCAAAGTCCAGCTAATGCCGGTTTCAGTAGCTCTATCTTGACTGTACTTGAGCCCCGAGTGTCACACAAGGCAGATATGATGGCAAACATAAACACAGGACAGAGAGAGAGAGAGAGAGAGAGAGAGAGAGAGAGAGAGAGAGAGAGAGAGAGAGAGGTCCTACCCCCAGGCTATTTGGTTCTTCCTTTTCTGCGCGGCCCTCAAAGCTTCCTCTTCCTGTTTGCGTTGCACAAAGTCACGGCAATCAGCGGCTTGAGCGATTTTCACAGCCAGCTATTTAGAGGCAGACAGAGGAGAAATCAGTCTGTGGCGAGAAAAAGCTTTTCTGACTGATGTGTCAGGGTGGCTTGTCGTCAGTGTCTCTGCTTCCCTGTGCTGCTGCTGCTGCTGCTTCTTCCTCCACAGCACAGCACAGCCCTCACTGAGCTCAACAACACATGAATGCTGTCCTGCTAGCCTACAACTGAACACATTTTACATGCAGACTGCGTAGAGCGTATAGTATGTCACAGAACGTAAATGTCCAACAATGTACAACAGCAGAGAAACATTTGTATGCACATTGTGTATACCAAAAATCGATAAGTTAAACGCGATGTGACAAGATGAAGCAGCAGCATGTGGAAATATGAATAAAACGTAAAACAGGTGAAGAGTAATATCAGGACATTTTACATGTGTAATGAACATATGATGATGTACTAAACTAGTCTCTTTTTTGGCTTTGTTGTCGTCGTCACAGTATCTCGAAAAACTAACAAGTTCAGTTTGTTAGCTCTTTACTCTCCAACTGCAGTTATTGGACAAGCAATTCCTCTCGTTAAGACTTCGGGGGTGGGGGGTTATGATGTGTTCTTTTGAATTGTTATTGTTAAAATAACGTTTCCGGTTTCTGAAACAGACGTTAAAACTGAAACAATTAGCCGCTTTACCAAGTTAACAGAATATGTTGATGATCAATTTGTTTAGGCCATTAAGTCACTGATTCCATCTTTGTCAAATACCAATATTTGCTGCTTTTCTTCGTATTCTTTGATAGTAAATTGAATACCTGTGGGTTTGGGACTGTTGGTCGGTCAAAACAAGCAATTTAAAGACGTCCCCTTGGCCGCTGGGAAAACGTGATGGGCATTTTTAGCGCCATTATTTTAGACCAAACTATTAATTTAGGGAAAATAATTGGCAGATTAATCAATAATGAAAACAACCAGCATTTGAGAAGTGCTTCTTGTGTTTCTCTTGAAAAAAAATTAGCCCTAAAAACGGTTTATAAAATCTGCAAAACATAACCTATTGGATAATAGTCAATGAAAAGTAAAGGTAGAGATACAGTATAAATGGCAGGGCTCTACAATGTGTATGTGTACAGATATCTGTGTGTGTGTGTGTGTGTGTGTGTGTGTGTGTGTGGGGGGGTTAGGTGCCCCATAGCTTCCTTAATTACAAGAGCACGGTTTTATTAAAATGATTCTAATCTATTTTGCCTTTTGTTTGAGGTGTTTTAAGAGGAAGTCATATTTTAAGCTCTTGACTTATAGTCTCTCCTGTGCATTCTTTCCTTTTGATTACTTCGTTTAATGTACAAATGAAATAAGGGAATAAATAAACAATGAGAATGCTCAGCATTTTGCCGTCTCAAAAACGTTGCACTGGCATTTTTCGCTGATCACCAGTGTAACAGAGACTTTTTTTTTTTTCCTGTTTGGAGAACTGCAGGCAGTCCCTGAAATCACAAGTGAAGAGAATGACCGTGAATGCAAGAGGCAAACACTCAAATCCCAGGGAAGACGTATGTATTGTGAAGCAGAATAATCCAAATAACCCCAGTCACACAGAAGCACGGGAAACAAAGAGAAAAATCCTGCCTCCTCTGTCACTCCTGAGATAGGTTTGTTACTCAAGCAAAGGCAAACTTTGATAAACAACTTGGAACAATTTCACCAAACCTTTGGGTAATTCTCTGTAATATTCAGAGTACAATCAGGGGGGGGGTGAGGAAGCGAGAAAGTCTTAAGGTAATGAAGAAATGTGCCACCACTGCGCCACTGAAAAAGAGAAGAAAAAAATAAAAAATAAAAGACCTGCTGGAAAAAAAAAAATGTTTCAATTATAATTAAGTGGGATAAACTTTATTAGAAAGACTGAAACTAAAATATCTCCTAATGCATGCTGGGATTAAGCAGGTCAGAGCGAGCAGGCAGGAAAAATTAAACTCTAAAGGCTTTTTATCACCACATTTCAGGAACCAAGGGTGTAAAATGTTCTAATTTGGGATACATTAAAAGCCATAAAGGTCTTTCAAAAAGATTAATGGTACTTTGCTTGGATTTAAGATAAGGGCTTCGTCTGGCTGCAAGTACTGGGCTCCGGCTGGGCCCTCAAGGCATTCAGCTATACAGTCACTGGAAGATTTGTGAAAGCGTCTGCATAACCTGAAGCGTACATACTATGACAGTTCTCCAGTTCTTTGCCATTTCATAGGTTTTTAATTCCTCAAATCATGTTTTCCCCCTCTTAAAAGAGAGTTAGAACGGGCGATTGCTCTTCCATTTGCAGGAGATTTTGCGAGCAGATAAAGTCACACCAGGGTTTCCCCTGCTCCTTGATGGAGTGGTGTGGGTGACCAATGCTTTCGAGTGTCTGCGATGCACAGAGATTATAAATCAGATGCTTATTTTTATTGTTGACAAATCGGAGAACAGCTCCCCCCCGCGCCCCACACACACACACACACACGCCCCACACACACACACACACACACACACACACACACACACACACACACACACACACACACACACACACACACACTTTAGATAAGTCTGGAAGCAAATCAAATAAAACTGCATGATGCTAAATGGTTTCAGTTGGAGATTTACAGACAGAGATTTTTCCAGTGTTTTTTTTTTTTTTTCTCACGCCAGGATTACCCACATTACCCTGATCTCCTGTGGGGTTGCATTTGCAACGCTAAAAAAGGTCTTGAAAACACGCCTTCCCAAACATTCCAAAAGCTAAATTAAAACCCACTTCCATGCCCCTCTTTTAAATTCCCAACATAACATTTACTATATTTAAAGCATTAAAAAGGTCTTTAATTCTTTTCCCTTTTTATCAGTTAAGTCAACAATCCCTGATTGTCTTTACTGGGGCTCAACATTAATGTCACCCAAGTTACCTAGGAGACAGAACAGATCAAAGAGAAAAAAAAAAAAAAAAAAGAAGAAAAAAATACTCAAATGTCTGATTAATCAAGCCTGCAAACAGCTTATTTCTTTTAGCCTGCATGCAAGTATGAAAATGAGATTCCGAGAGCAGTACATTGTGCAGATTTGTTCATTCTTATCTGAACAAAGCCAGCGGCAGCTTATTTCATGGATCACTGGCACTGTCAGCGCTGTGGCGCCGAGCAGGTGACGGCTCCTCTTTCTGTGGCGAGAACAAAATTAGCAAAAAGTCGGCACAAATTAGCCTCTCATATTTTCAGTAATATGACATTATTTTTCATTTACTTTTTTGATCCACTTTTCAGGATTTCTCTCCCCCCCTCCCCTCCCCTTGTGTGCATCTTAGTGCCAAATCCTTTCACATCAGAGGCTGGCGAAAAAATAATGAATGAAAGTACAAAGCTGGAATAAAAGCAGGAGACAGGAAAACCTCCTGCATGCTTTGTTTATGTGGCTCCTAAAAAGGCAATTCTTCCCACTCCGCCACATATTAATATACAATTAGTTGTCCATCACAGCCGTGTTCCTGTGCCTTGTGCATCTCTCTTGTGTGGCCTGGGCACAGCCCTGATAAAAACAAGGTTTATTCAGAGGATTAATACTCTGACCTTTGGAAGATTTGAGAAAAAAAAAAAAAAAAATCATCATGCACAATGCTGGCGCTGCAGCAGCAGCAGCAGCTTAAGACCACTACGAGGGTTAAGTCAATAGTACTGTTTTCTGTTCATTCATGTTTGGGTCGTCATGGAGATTCAAGTGGAAACCCAAACATGGGGCCTGAATAACAAAAAAAAAAAAAAAATAACACTCTGCATTGCTGCTGTATAAGCCATACAGAAACCAAGTCTGTCTTAATGACAGTTTCACACTCGGTTTTCGTTTGTGTGTCTGTTCTATTGCATCATTTCTGAGGTGTTTGATAAATAAAAGAAGCATTAGGAAGTCTTTAGGAGCAGCGCAGGGTTCACAAAACACACTGTGGCAATTAAACAGCAAGTGCAAAAAGACAATAGCTGAATGAAAGATGAGAAAAATACATCTCCATGTGGATAAAGTGTTAAAGCTCCTACTAACAATAAGAAATAAATGATGGCTTTAAGGAAGAAAATGGCCTTAAACCCATTCATAAATTTCCTATCCAGGAAGCCTCTTCCAATTAAAACGTGTGAGAGGTGGATTAACAAGGGCTATATGGCTTTGCCTCGCTAAATCACCTCCCCGAGCTGCTCTGCTGCATTTGACGTGTAAACGATTAATGACCAGCCTAATTCCCTTATCACACTACCTTAATGCCTAAATAATGTGGCCTTAGTCAACTTTGGAAAAGCAGGGCTATATAAGAAAGGAATGAATATCAGATGAGGCAGCTTGTGTGTTATTTCAGCATAATTTCTTCAAACTGAGGCGGAGGGGGAAGAAAAATGTGTTTCTGGCTGCAAAGCCTCAGTGTCGCAGAGATCAAGAGGTCAATCAATACCACCCATATCGCATTACAAAAGAAAGGAAGACAAACTTTCATTCACTTAGTGAAGTAATAGACTGGAGTAGACACAAAGAATGCAAATCAACCAGTTCCAGGTTTTGCATAAGACAATAGATGGGATTCACAACATAACCCCAAGGGTTCAAAAGAATCCTTAATCTCTAAATCGATTATCAAAATAGTTGCTGATCGCAGTGGTGGAGGAAATATCAAGATTCTTTACTTAAGTAAAAGTAGCAAAACCACGCTGTGAAAATACTCCATTACATGCAGAAGTCCTGCATTGAAAATGTTACTTAACGAAACATACATGAGTATTATTAGCAAAAATATAGTAGACAAAGTACTTAAATAAAAATGCCCCCTGTGAGTGTCATACTATTATATCTTGTATCTTCAGATTATTCTTCCTGATGCATGAATGTGTAAGCAGTACTTTACTGTTGTAGTTGGTTAGGCTCATTTTAAACTATTGTATATAGGGTTTCAACTAATGATCAGTCTTATTATTGATTAGTCTACTCATTGTTTTTTTGATTAATTGCTTAAATAAATAGTGAGAAATGCCCATTAAAATTCCCCAGAGACAAAATATGACATTTTTAAAATTGCACGTTTGCATGTCCAACCAATAGTCCATATCCGTTGTTTGACAATTTAGGATATGGGAAAGGAGCAAATCCTCATATTATATTTAAGAAGCTGGAACCATGAAATGTTTTTAATGTTTTTTTTTGCTGGAAGAATTAATTAAAAGGATTAATCGGTCATCAAAATAGTTGCAGATTTATTTTCTGTCGACCGACTAATCAACTAATTGTGTCAGCTCAAATGTACTACTGGGTAGTATGCATCATGTGTTATAGGACCATCGTATGTTTTGCATGTGAAATATTAATATGTGAAGTAACTACAGCTGTAAATAAATGTAGTGGAGCAAAAAGTGGCATGAAATGAAATAAATCAACTGGAACATTTCAGAGAAATGACCACAATGAAATAAAAGTACTTCACATTTGTATAAGTATGTGCTTTAGTAAATGTACTTAGTTACACCCGAACACTGCTCAGTTGATTTATTAATTACTCAATTAATCATTGCAACTCTGCTTAGGAGTTTAATGGAAACTCGTATTTCTCTGAATTACTAAAACTACCTTAATACTCGACCATATAGTCGGCAACAGCAAAATCACTGTTAAACAAGGAGTAATGTGAAAGCATTATTTCCATTGCAATGCTAAGTCCAACTATAACAGCATGGACCTCCATGTAGAGTAGCTATAATCCCACATGGTTTCATGGGTTTTGTATAATCTTGCCTCCACTTTGACCATCAAAACAAAAAACGGCAAGCAAAAAGAAAGCCACTCCAGGGAAGGCACAGTAGAACAGCCATGTCTACATTTTTTTTCTATTAGTAATCTGATGCTAGATGCACATGACATGTCATCTTTAGGGAGTAGACAAAAAAATAAATAAAGAATCTCTAAAGTTTGCCTGCTCTGTGCATATTCCATTATCTCACTTCTTCTGAGTAGGGTAGGCTTATTAGCAAGCTTTGAACTCACACTTACAATAACATGCCATCAACAGTTTTATTAGCTAATTAGAAAAAACAGTTTAATTAATGAGTGACTGGCAATAAAATGGCAATCATGAAAAAAGAAACCGAGGGTGCTAAGCTTCCACTACCACCAATTAAGGCCTAATTACAAACAAATTATATATGTGTTTTGCTGTGGGCTTTATTTAAAAAAAAAAAAATGGCTTTAATTAAAAGAGAAAACATGCTAATTAATTAAACAGCACACAAATCTACATTGAAAAGTATGCTTTGTCTATCAAGTAATTAATGAAATACAATAATCCAAATGAGATTCCCAGGCATTTGATAAAAGCTTAGTACCCATTTCAAAATTAATGGGCGAAAATTTAATGTGAATCATCCAGAGATACAATAAAAGTTCATTCAGTGATAAATTGCTTATGCTGTAGGAAAAATGAACAAAGAGGAGAGTTTCCCTAAACTCTCTTTGGGGTTACCGGGGGGGGACTGGAGGGAAGACAGTCAGCCTCCTACTTTGATGTGGGGCGGGGGAAGTCAAAATCTGATAAAGCCTGCTTTCCACAAAAGCGCTGCTCATTAATCGTTTGATTACAAAACACAGGGCATGGCAGGGAGAAGGTGGTGAGAAGAAAAAAAAAAAAAAAAAAAAAAGGTGCTAAATAACATAAATATCATGAAACACTCTTAGTTCAGCTCTTTGTTTCAACTAAGCCACCGTGTCTCTTCCGACAAAACCGCCGCGACACCTTTGTTTCACAGCATTTAGGCGAGGCTTTCCACAGGGTAGATTTCAAGGACAGTGGGCCTTTACTTTCAGCTGCTGCTTCTACTGAAATACGAGCTGGAACATAATGAGGGATATTCTAACCATCCGCAAGTTCAAACACTACAGAAACCATAAATGGCTCGAGTTAATACATATTCATTATTGTATGTTAAGTGATCTAACTATTAGGAGGGAGCACTTCTCAAACAGTTTAAACTGATCAGGTTAATCATGCTCAAGAGAGGGTCTAAAGAGAGGTCATCCAGAGTACAGGAAGCCACTGGTCAAAAAAAAAATGAGGCTAGATTAGGGTTAGTTGAGCCAGAGGCTTTCAGGCATCAGTTAACAATGCAACACAACACAGGCACTGAAAGACCAGTAATACTATGCACAACTCAACACAAACGCGTATGATTTTATACTATAATATACCATGTATTCACTATTCTGTTTTGCGAACAATGTCAGAAACAAAAAAAGACAAAAAAGCATCAGAAAGTGTCACTGCCTTTTACACTTTGTCTCTCTTCTCTGACAGAGCATTATTGGGGTTCTCAGAAATGATGATTGAAATTGTCAAGACTTTCTAACAACAGTGTTTTCGAGTCATGTAAGATGTTGCTGTGCTGAAGCAATATAACATATAATAAGCCAGACATCTTAAACATGTTTCTCTGAGGAAGGTGCTTTTGACATGAATGCAGTATGTGTGGAAAAAACATGTAATAATGACACATTTACAGTGAGTGCATGTAAACATATCCAGAGCGGTATGCTGAAAAGGGGCGTTTTGATCGTGCTTTGGTCAACAGTGGAGCCCTTCAGTGTCATTTATATCACCTGTGGAAACTACAGGGCTGGATAGGAAAGGTCAATGAACCTGATGAGACCTGAACTGGATTTCCAACCCATTTTCACTCCCAACTTGTCAAATACGGCAGCTTGGCCAGTGTCCCCTTGCGTCCGATACCGATGCACAAGGCACCTTTTAGCGTCTTTATCAGATGCACCGGGCTTTCAAGTGTGCAAAGAGCGACAAAATCCCTGTTTGGAGGGGGGATGGGTCAAACAAACAGTGTCCGTGTGAAACCAAAAGTCAACGTTGACTTATTGTAACCTACGTAATTAACGTACTTAACAAACGTCACATACATAAGTTACGTAACAAGCCTATTTTTTTTTTTAATTACTTTATTTGAACCCAAACCACATTCTTTTCCTGAACCTAGTTTTGTTTCCTAACTCAACACATTGGAAAAATGACACCAAAAGGTTACCCAGAGCGTTATAACCCTAATGCCAAGGTGTTCTGTCCAAGCAGCCGAATGGGACTAGTTGGGAGTAAGAATATGTTGGGATTATAGCCAGTGACTTGTTATTAGATGGAAATGTAGCCAGTGACTCAAGGCTCTATGAAGAAACTATGAGGTCAATTTATTGCAGTACACATCCACTAGATTGTAATGCATTTGGTCATCATTTGAGTTAATAATCTGAGACAAGGCCCATTTCCAGCTGACTGCTGTGAGATGAATTGCACCAGCACGGGTGAAAATTTTACACTTGAACTTTACAGCTCCAACTAGTTAAGACACGGTGATCCTTATATTTTAAAACTGTCTGAAAAGTTGAACACCAGGTATGTCTGAATTATTCTGATCCTCGATAGCACCTAGCTGTTTTGCACGGCATAGACTGAAAATAAAAGCTGCCTTTTAGAACACGTTTCTCTATATGCCATCTGCAAGCCTGCTTCTTTCCTGTTGGTTCAGGAGGGGCCAGCAGCCATGCAACTATTTTTATTTTTCATATTCTTTAGCTCCTGGAAGTAATGAAATGGACTTGACACCCCCTATTGTTACAGACTAAAAGAGTTTCTGTTTTGAAGTGGTAATGCCACTTTAATAGCTGTGATGAGTGCTATGGGGAAACTGTAAGCTCTAACATGGCGTGACAGTCTTTTGTGGTGAAATATGCCCACTTACTATATATAAAGTACAGCTCCTGACAATTTCAAAAGACCTCAGTGGCTCGGTTATAAAAAGAGAAAAAAGAATGAGGGAGTAATTATTTGTTGCAAGGATTATGTTGTATGAAATACTACAATGAGAGGGTTAATTAGTGTGAAAAAAAAAGTACTGTACAAAGTACAGTAGCAGTCATCTTGATTTAGGGTACAGCACTGGATGAAGACCAGAAAATCACATTGTTCTGAATGACTTTCAAAAGACTTTTGAAAGAGAAAATCATTTCCTTTGATGCAGTGATTTCGAGACTATTAGGTGTGATCACCCAGCACTTTCAAACCTAAATAATCATATTCATCATGTATATGCCTGTATGAATGGAACCTTATCCAATCTTGGAGTGGCCATGTGTGGAGTTCCACAAAGATCAATCCTAGGACCCTTACTCTTCCTAATATGTATAGGCCTAAACAATATTAAATCTGCAGTTGACTGTGACCATTTTCTCTATGGTGACGACTAGGCTTTGTTAGTTCAACTGTTGTAATGTAAATCTATGCTTTAAGAAATTGTCCACAAGTCTAATGCCTGTCTAAAATAAGTTTCAATACATTTTTTTTTAAATTAGTTGCAGGATATGCTGTGATGGAATCAAGAATTCACTATGTCTTTCTAAGGAACAACATACTTGCTTACAGACAAAATAGTCCATTACATTTTTGACTACAATAATAAAAAGTATAGGACATTTTAAAAGCATTAAATGGTTAAATTGCCATTAGAGTTAAGAATTAAAAAGCAAGTCATGTATTGTATATAAATATACAATAATATACTATTAACATGTGTTTGGGCATACTAGAGAGCAGCATATGTACAGTATATTACTTGGTATAATCAAAATTCAGCCAAAATGTATAGATATGGTTCTACTGGATCTAAATCCTAAACAGTTTAGCAGTTAACCAGAGCTACCCAGAACCTACTACAGCTTTAAAAAACAGCGGTAAAACTTTTTTTAAGGAAATAGAAAGAAGAGATTATGTCTTGTGTACGTACTGAACCAAAACATTACACATTTTCCTGAAGGTCATACCACACTTTAGATGACAGAGGAAGCCCCACTGTGCTTTGTAGTCCTGATGAGTTATCAGCTTTTTGCACTGGCTCATTAACAAGGAATAGCTGCAAAATCAGTCTGTCAAATATGAGCTGCTGGATGCTATCAAGCCTCCTGTCAGGCTGTGAGCCGTTTATACCATATGTGTCAGTCACTCCGTGTAATGCTAATTACTGAATTAATTAGCCCATATGCAACTTGCAGCTGTGTAAAATAATGTGCAGTAATCAAAGGATGGCAACCCCAGTCGTCTTAATTCGAGGACTTTCACTTTTTAATCTAGTGAACTACTAGGACGACTACGTTAGAGGCGAGAAGCTTTTTACATTTTACATTTTGTGTCTCCTAAGGCTTGTGAAAAGACATCTAAACGTGCTGAGAAGGATCAACAGACATCTTCAAGAGAAAAGAAACCCTATCTGCATAGTTTAAAGGAATACATTAGGGAGCTTTGTCTAAGCAATGTAGACAATATTATGTTACCTAAAAGGGGATGTGATTTCTTAACGCCATCTTTGGGGGCGTTATTACTTTTACATAGAAGCGAAGCATGTCTTTATGAATTCATCTAAAACAAAGACTCACAGCCTTGGGAAATATTTAAAAACTGTAATGAGAATAAAAAGCCTCAACCTGCAATATCCGAGCAGCACGTCTCAGAAGTTTGACAGATGAAAGAACACCCATCTCAGAATTTGTAAGGAGCCTTCAAAACTGTTTTTTTTTAACCAATTTTTTTAATGTTCAGATTAAAAGAAGAAGAAAGTGGAGCAAATTAAAATCATTAATTGATTTGAGGGAGCTCAAAACAGCAGAAACAAACATTTTCGTCTTATAAAAGGGGGGATTCTGACAGCAAGCTCTCTATCTTCCTCCCATTTCCCTTTGCTTAGAGGAGATAAGTGGGGAACCGTTAGATTGAGGATGAAAATACACTGAAACATTGTCATCCAACATGTACTAGCGTTTTCTTAACAAAACAATGCCTAGAGGGACAAACAGGCCTCTTTAGTTCTTCACAGCTGTCGGAATGCTTTTGCATTTTTTGCAAAGAAAACCTGTTCCTATTCTTCCAGTGAAAAGCCTGCCACAATCATGTCTTGGTGTTATGACCGTAAACAAATTAAACATCTAAGCCATTCCGTACCAAATGAGCCACTCAATTATAACCTTGAAATTGATTCTGGCCACAGTGGGGATTATTGATCCTCTAAATGTTTGTCACAGCGAATCCTGTCAAAAGTGAACAGGAGTGCTGTAAACAAACATTGGTCTTAATGCTATCTGCATTACAAGCTGCATCGTTTAAGATATAATATAATCATGTCTAACTGATTCAAAATCCTTCAAACTTTTTGCCTTTTAGCTGCCACTTCTCTTCATACTCCCCATGTGTTCAGCAAACGCCTTTCTTTGTATTCAAAAAGTGAAGGATAAAGAAATGTACGTCTCCTACGTTTTTGGGGATTTCAAAATGGTCAATTGACTCCACTCCCATGAAACGAAGTTATCGCTGCTAAACAATGAGCTGTGAATGCCAGAATGCTGTCACGTCCCATCACGGTTCTGGCAAGACGCGAGGCAGGTGCCAGGGAGGCGAGAACCTCGGCTCAGGCTAAAACCAATCCACCAGCGCTCTAAGAGGCTTTCTGAAAGCACAGCGCAGGTGCCACTCACAAGAGCTTTCATTTAACTTCCCCATATTTGACCACTCTGCTAGCAGTTGAGATGGGAGTATAAGGGCTCTGATGCTGCACACTAATGTCCATTACACACTAGAGATACCGGGGCCACTCATGTAATGCCAATTCAATGAATAGTACAACTGCTTTTTTTTCCCCCCTTCATTTTTAAACACAGACCCTTTGTTGTTAGAGCCGACTTATTTATTCAAGAGGGTGAGGTTTATAAGATTTACTTACATTATAAAAAAATAAATAATTAAATAGCAGGAATGAAGTCTCATGCAAATCACACGGTCTGTTCTTCAGTGTTGTGATGTCATTTGTTGCAGAATATTATCTTTTTGGGTGACACATGTAGTCTGAATGTCGGATAATGTTTTCAACTGTGAGTCTATTTACTGTTGCAGCAATGCATCCACCTGGTTTAATCATCAGTACTAAACACAAAACCGGTGCCAGAAATATCTGGTTCTTTGATTAAAAAAAATAAATAAATAAATAAGCTATAAAGTGTTAGTTGGTTAGCTTTTGAGATTTTGTTACCTTCTTACAGAGCCAAACTACCCATTTCCTCCTGTTGTCAGTCTTTATGCTAAACTAAGCTAACTGGCTGCTGCCTCTAGGTTTATATTCAGCGTACAGACATAAGAGTGGTTATTTATTTTCTCATCTCTCTGCTCGAAAGTGAAAAAAACATATTTAAAATTTGTACTATTCCTTTAAATGAATTCACATTTTGATTTGATGGTCAATTTTGGCTTCTCTATAGCATCAGCGACACAGGCTTATTGGTATTGTAGTATTTAGAACTGTCCACCATGCTAAACTAGGAGCATTACATTATATGGGAGACTCCCAGGTTTCCTTGTTGAGAAATATTTTCTAAACCAGAAGTCCCGCCTACGTTGCAACTCTATTGCAATCCAGGACCAACAATGAAATCTGAGCCTACAGTATTGTACATGTTTGTGTTGCTATTATTACAAAATGAAAAAGCTTATGGGATGCTGTAAGCAACATGCATCATGAAACAAAGAAGTTTTACTTTGATGCTCAAAGTACAGCAGTTTCCCCGGTGGAGAAGTACCATCGCAGCTGTATGTCTTTTTAACCACAATTATGTGTGCGGGCTACATTTTATGCTAAATTAGTTTCGAACCACTTGATCCTTGATGCCTGCCAAGGCGGTTAGTTACAAAACTTCAGGCACTGCATTTAGAGACATGTACACTTCAAAGGTATGAAACTCTTACCTGGAGAATGATTTAACAGTTGGCTTGAAAGCAATGTACCCTTCATTAAAAAGCAGAGCCAAAAGTCCTTTAGACACTGCAGCACTTCAAAACTAAGGGGAGGGCTTTCCATTAACTCAATGGAAAAGGGCTGCAGGACTGAATGGTGGGTGTCTGCGTGTGTTTTTGTTCCTCTATGTCTTTCCAGCAGAAATGGCCACGGATCCATTAGCCCGATTTGTCACAGCGGGAGCACCCCAAAGATCTCTTATCAGCACAATGTACCTCTCGAGTGGCGAGTCTGTCGCTCATCTCCTCCGCCTTTGCAATGTCCCCTTCAGCTATGGCCCTCTCTATGCTCTTTTCTAGGCCGGACTGCAGAAGAGGGGAAAAAAAATTCAGATATTTCCCTTTTTTTCTTTTTTGAAGAAGAAAAAAAAATCAAAGAGTAACTTCAAAAGTCCCCAGGGCCTTATTTTTAATATGATTGCCATTACTACAAATATGTAGATTTCCCTTCACAAATGAAAACCTTTTTGATTGGATATTAGTGGGGAAATCTTAGAAATGCTACAGGAGATTACCAAACATAAATGTGACTCTTTAATTACACATTTCCATTACAGGCCTAAGCAGAAGGGGGTGCAGAGAGGCCCCCGGTTACTGATGGCAAGGAAGTTCTGCTGTGATGAGCCTATCTGAGGAAGCGGAGCACCAGATTTCTCCAGCCCCCAAAATGTCATCATGCAAAAAGAAACACACTGGAAAGAGGCTGCAATTCTTAATGCGTCTCCTCTGATGTATTGTTTGAGAACTTTTGACTCAACTGTAAAAAGTACACGGACGATACCATCAGGCTTAAAAATGCAGAAGTAGTATCACAATTTGCTCTCTTAGTTGCTTGGTCTTGATTTTGCTTTATATAGTTTATCATTCTGCATATTAACTGGAGCTGACACTGATACAACCTGACTTGTGATCTCAATTATCATCCATTGTATCTCACTAACAAAACTATAACTGACGGTCCATCGTCCTTTATGAACCGTGAAACATGTTTTAAAGGTCACTAAAGAAATGCTGTTAGCAGATGAATTAATGACATCTGGCTGCTATATAAGCTTTTCTTCAACAAGAAAACCCGATATATTAATTACAAGGAACTGCATTTGAGGGATAAAGGAGCCCCTCATTATGTTGATGTGACAAGTTCTGTTTCATTCAGCTGGTTAATCATTTCTTTTATCCTTTCATAGTTGCCCTATTCAAAATGAGGCTAAAAAAAAAAAAAATCAGCAAAAACTCAATTTTATGCTACTCTGAGATAAATTAAGCACAAAATACTCCAAAATAATCATTAAACGGATTTCAAATTGAAATGAGAACAGTTCCCATTCACTGGGTCAGCTATAATGTTCATCAAGCTTGCAAATATTTTTGCTTCATTGGCAATTTGCAAGCCTTTGCATAAAATGTTCATTCATCTTTTAAGTGCAGAAATGTATCCGAATGAAAGAAAGTTATAATTTCTTTCAATGATGAATTCCTCAGCAGTGGTACGTGCCCATTTATTATCTAACCATCAATTTAAATGTTCTAGCCGCAGTCACAGAGGCTGTATCAGGTACTCTAACCCTCTCTTCTTTTGTCAGGCAAAATTCTTACAGAGGAAAAACCTACATTTCACTTTAATCTCAAGCACACAAGAAGGAGATTCATCCTAATCTTATCACTAAATGTAGCTAAACATAATCCTTAATATTCATCTCAGTGTCAGGTTGAGTTGGCATAGGGATTCTTCTAATCCATATGTCATATCATATAAAACAATGAGAGGATACAGTGGCACGGAAACACAAAAGATGGGAAGGTGTTACTAACAGCTACGACTGACACAGTATTAAACCTCAGCAGATAAGTTGGAAGGCAGGAGTCTTTGTTACCTGCGGAGGGGGTTTGGAACACGCGGGGGGATGAAATCGATCATTTACACCAAAATGCTGCTTAAGCTCATCCCAGTGCTTCTCCCGATCCTCCTGAAGCTCTCTGCTGACAGAGAAAACGTGTTAATGTTCATTACATGTAGCGCAGCACTGTGATAAAGCAAACTAGTGCTGTCCATCCTACTCTATTTCCATCGCTATGCTGAAATCAGATCCATATGTCTAGATGAGTGTCGATCACACAGCATGTTAACACTGTTCATCAGCATTCCCTCAACATAATACAGCTACTGTATGATGGTACGCTGGTTGATGCTCAGAACTTGCCGACATATAAGTGATTTAGCAAATAACGGCTTGACTATAAATGATCTCTGTTTCTTGCATGTTTACTACAAATCACATATACTGCCATCTTCTAAAGCATACAATAGGTTTTTAGCCATTGGATCATTCCTGTCAATTAGATATTAGGATCAGCTCGCAGTAAAGGTACTTGTTTGTGTTAGATCGTCCAACGTCCATTACACGTCTGCTTTTATTTCTGTTAAATAATGTTATCATTGCGTGATAAAGTGCCGGTCAACATCTAAGATCTGGCTGCATTCACAAGCTTTTCATTTTGACAGTCCATACTTCACGCTACACATTTGCCACAGTTGCATAAGAAGAACTACCTGAATCTTCTGTTCAATTAATTTCTCTGGTTGGACATCATCATTTAGTACCTTGTCTCTGTGGGTTCCTCACTCTCTGTTCCTGCTGATTGACATAAGAGACACAGGTAAAAGGTTTGTAAGATACTTTGATACAAATTAGCATCAGCTAAACAGAAGTCTTCAACTATAGGTGGGCCAATAAGGTGCTCTGTTATATACCGTATTAAGTGGGTGGCCTAAAGGTAATATGGGTGAGACGACAGTGTTATTATTATTAACCATTTTGCTCTCCTTTTGTCATAAATACCTTCAAATAATTTTTGAAGGTATGGACTAGGCAAAATACATACTAACAGAGGCAACCATTGTGGCTCAACATCAACAAGCATTACGTTTTCATTATAGTAATACGGACACCTTTCTTGAGTCGTCGTCTTTTTCTTCTTCTGGGGACCTTCATTGTCTTCATTTCGTCCTTCTTTTTCCGTAGATCCTGGAATTTCTTAAACACACACACACACACACACACACACACACACACACACACACACACACACACACACACACACACACACACACACACACACACACACACACACACACACACACACACAGAATTCACAGAGCACCACAACCCTTTATTTACCTCTGCTGTACACACATTATGGCCAAACTTGGTTTTTCAAAACCTTTTATTTCCATTAAATTGTAAATGTATTGCAACTGTTATTGTTAAAGTGTTTTCTGTAAGAATTACCACTCACTTAAAGACATCAACACCACCACCACCACCACAGGTAAAAAACAGCTAGCTTGCAGTTCACAGAAGGAATGCTAACCTAAGGAATGCTAAAGTCAACATACTTGCCACATTTCCTGTGATATACCAGGCATACTGCATGTCAGGGAATCCCTGTCTGCATCACTGCCAGTGGGAGTCGGCTGTGCCTCCAGAACTGAGACTGTGTTTTCCCCGGCGGAGCTCAACCTTTCAGCAGAGATCTCGCAATTCTCAACCTCCCTCTTCTCCTCAACATCATCCTCTTCGTCATCTGGACTGAGGTCGTCTTCGGTTAAACCTTTGGGCAAGAGTCCACTGTACATTCTGAGTCAGTATTTTACGGTCAGATTTTAACGGTAATATATCATTTTGTTAGACAAAAAAACGGTCAGAAATGGGTAAATTATAGAGTTGGACAGCAGCTTTTGGAGCAGGCTCTCATTTCCGGGTAAACATTGTGACGTTCCCTATAAGAGAGCACCGATTGGCTGATAGCTAGCAACGTTGAGCACATGATCCAATCAAAACTGTAGTTATAAAGGCTAAGCAGCGGAGCACGAGGGCGAGACAAAAGCGCTCATTGGCTGTTTTGGTTAGAACAACGTTTAACAGTTAAGGGCTTGATTAAGCTTTTAGGTTAGCGGGTCGGTTTTATTGTGTAAAGTTTACCGTTATAGTGACATTCACAGCTCAGAATAGACACGTGGAAGAAATGTAAGGAGTTATAGCCGTCTAAGCTAGTCTTTGCAGTGACGTGAAGTCAAGAGCAGGCTGTTGTGGAGCATTTCTAATTGAGGTGAGACAGGCTACTGACAGGTCCGTGAATTACCAGGAATCATTCAAATGTTAACCTATATTTGTGTCATGTTCTCGGCGAGATAAGCTTCCTTTTTATGACCAATGGTTCGCAATTTGCTCAAAGTGCTTTGGGCATTACATTATTATTAGAATGATTAGCATGCAAATCTTGTATAGCCCCTGGCACTGGCACAGGCACATCTACCCTTAAATTGCTCTTTCACACTCATTCACATTAAGCTTTCTTTTGGTTGCATCTTATTGCACAGCCAATAATCTACATAAATTATAGCCTGTATGTTGTGTGCCATTTGAATGTAGAATAAAGAGTGAAACCTATAACACCAATGTATGAAAAAGGTCAATAGCCAGGTTCAGGTAAACTGCACACTGTATAGGGAAGGGGAAGAAGTATCTCAGGTAAACGAGCAGTGTTGTATAGGACTGGGAATTGTGTAAAATAATTCAATACGGGTTCAATATCTGTGCCATACTCCTGTTTTCAGTGCCAATGCCATAACAATACTTGTTTGGTAACTATTATTTAACTACTACTACTATTCTATTTAATGCCAAATTACTTCAAACTTCTTAAATGTTAAGCAGCCATCTGCAGTCTAAAATTGACAAAATTATGATTTAAAGCAGGTAGTGCTGAAACAACTTTCAAGTAGGATTGGGCATCAAGAACCGATTTCCTACTTGGAATCGTTCAAAAAATCGTTTCTTTTATTTGGAGGATTTGGTTTTGAAACGATCATCGGTTCCAAATTTGACATGCACAAGTTTTGGTTGCCGTAGCAGCCTGGTGCTTGTTGTGTTGCAGCCATGGCGCACAGCAAGCGGCGCTCTAGTCTGGCTTTGTTTTACGCCCGGTAAAACTGCAAACCACCATTGAATCAAAATAAAACTTTCCTCTTATTTGTGAAATAAGCATGTGACCCGTTTCAACTCCACCCCTCAAAGTATCAGAATCGAGAATCAATAAGAACCGGAATCGAAAGGAAGAATCTGAATCGGAATTGGAATCAGAATCGTTAAAATCCAAACGTTGCCCAACCCTACTTCCAAGTACACGTTAATCCATGGACAGAAAATGAATTGACAACAATATTGATAATTGAGTATTCATGTAACTCAATTTATTAAGTAAAAATATCAAACATTCTTCCAGCTCCTCAAATGTATTTGCTGAGTTCCTCTGCTTTTATTGTAAATGAAACAGTAAGCTAAATTCACTTTAAATTGATTCCCTTTGGGTATGTGAAGACAGTATTATGGTCTGTGGGATCTTATGATTGGCATATATATGCCACTTTTTGACTTTATAGACTACACGATCAATTGATTAATTGAAAAGATAATCGACAGGTTAATCGATAATGAAAATAATATTAAAGTGCTCATATTATGATCATTTTCAGCTTCATAATTGTATTTAGAGGTTATATCAGAATAGGTTTACATGATTTAATTTTCAAAAAACACCATATTTTTGTTGTACTGCACATTGCTGCAGCTCCTCTTTTCACCCTGTGTGTTGAGCTCTCAGTTTTAGCTACAGAGTGAGGCATCTCACTTCTGTTCCATCTTTGTTGGGAGTCGCACCTGCGCAGTAGCTAGGTAAGGACTACTAGCCAGTCAGAAGCAGAGTCTGAGGGCGTGCCACGCTAGCAACTAGGCGAGCATTATAACGTGTGTTACTAAGTGACGCGCGTTCGTCACAGAAGTAAAGGCTGGACTACGACAGAGCTGTTTGGAGCAGTTGGTGAACAGTGTTTTCTGTTGGAGATTAGGGTTCCACGATATTGAGAAAATGTGATATTGCGATTTTTAAACATATGTAAAATTACAGAAGTTATGGGAAAATGCATCAAAATACATTCATAACAAATTAAACAAGTTTTCTTACAACACAAGGTTTATTTCAACTGGCATATGTCATATTGGACTGGTTACAACATGAATAAATAAATAAGGACCATGTCTACAGAACAGGACAGGTTGTACTGGTTGGACAGTATAAAATATAAAAAGAGAACAGGACACAACTTTTCTTTCGCTTCTCTGATTCATTCCGTTTAGTTGTCTCCATCTATCTCTTCACTTACACTGTCCCTCTGTTGAAATATGCACACACGTGGTACGCTGCGTAGGGTTTGTCACGTAGTGTGCAAAGTGGCCCGGTGAAACATGATCATCATAGCGTTTCAAGCGAGCTCTCAATCGAACACAGCTAAGCCACACAGCCAACGGATGGGACACAGCGCTCCACAAAAAACAATTATTTTTATTATTATTATTGCGTAGGGCTTCCACCTCTTAGTCGATTAGTCGACTAATCTGTCGTTTTGGTCTTAGTCTTAGTCATTTTTTATGCTTATTCATGCTTAATTACTCATTTCCAAGAAACTTATGAGCACATTTATGGTAAACACAAGATTTAAAGTGGTGCTTTTGCAGGATTAATTGTGTCTGTTTTACAAATGGCTAATTAACTACATTTATATTGTGCTTTTCTAGTCTTAACCACCTCTCAAAGCGCACAGCTCTGTCAATTAAATCAACTAATCGATTAGTCGACAAAATTGTATTGTAAGTGTTAGTCGACTAAGAATTTCTTTAGTCGAGGACAGCCCTATTATTGCGACATTTTCGATATATTGCGATAACGATATTGAGTCTATATATATATCTTGCACCCCTAGATAGAATATTGCGCAACCTCATATTGCGATAACGATATTGAGTGGATATATCTTGCACCCCTATTTGAGATGGTAAGTCCCTTTGGGGTGGACTTTGGGCTTTTTCACTTTTGTAAACCTATAACGTGCACAAAAAATATATATAACACAATAATGGAAAGGGGAAAAGCCAAAAAGCATAATATTAGCACTTTAAGTTGCAGCCCTACAATCAGAAACCGGAAACGAGACCTCAAACCGGGTCAGACATTTAATGCCAGCTTTGGATACTCCGTACCACGGGTAGGTTTTGGTCGCCACCGGAAATGTAAAAGACATAACCCTGGAGACCTTGCACTCTCCTTGACCTTCCTGTACCCTATGATGAGAGATTTACACAGTTCAGCTTTACAAAATGCAGTGCATATTAAACTGGGCTGATAAGGCGTATGCCATATTGAATGTCATCTGGAACATGTAAAATCTCTAGCTCATCCTCTAAAATATGGAATCATTAACTGGTATCACTCACTCAGCATTATCGTGACTTTAATAACTTGCGTGGCAAGTTGATGAGCACGCCAGCGTCTGAAGGTAAATGAGAGTCGCAAAGTCCTGTTAATACCAAACAATTTTGGCATTGCAGGTCTGAATCATTTCCTTATTGATTACTCGACTTTGTGTTCTATTTCACACTCGAATTAATGTCTCTCAGCTTTCCCACCATCCATCTGGCTGTCCCTCTCCGTGCCTCTCTCCCTGGCATGTGCTCCAGTTCATTATTTCCGTCATTTCTTGGTAATTTGGAGTTGGCTGTTTAAAACTTAGAGCCTCTTATTAAGTTTTGGCCATGGTGGATAAGAGGCAGGACTGTAAGAGCACAGAGATAAACTAATCATCTTAAAACCCTAATTATTAGTATCTTACTGTGACAGACTGTTTTTTGCGAGCCAGCCAAATTGAGCCTCAAATGAGGAAAGGCATATCTGTGGAAGTGGTAATAATTTTAAGTCATCTCGATCTGGCTTGGTGAGGCAGAATTCATTAGTGCAGATTAGCACTGTGTGTACAAAGTAAATGAGATATCTAATAGCAAACGTGGAGGTCCGGGGACTCGTAATTTCCTCCCGAATGTGAGGGATGATGTTAAGAGGTGATTATTTATATTTTAACATTGTGACATCTGCTATGTAGATTTGTCTGCTCCTTTACCAAGCGGTGACACTAAACAGTGCCACTAAACTGTTCAACTGTCACCTTCCTCTGGATTGCAGCCGCAAAAGGTGACGAGAACGAACCCCAAATCAGATTAAACTGTGTTACTCTGATGCAGAGGCCAGCTGATGTGTGTATATATATATATATATATATATTTTTTTTTTTGTGAGGATATGAAGGAAGTTAATTATGTGTGTAAGGAGAAGGATGGGGGAGAAAATAATAAGATTACAAAGAATAATTTGCTGATATAATTACACCAAAATTGGGTACACACAATTGTAAAATACATGTATTGCTTGACCTGGGTTAGCCAGTGAAATAAATCCTCCTTCTATAGCCTTTGTTAATTTGTTTTTATCATCTCCAAGTGGTGTTTGTGCAGGCAGTTCAATTTGCATGTGTAATTCCACTGTGCAAATTGACAACAAGTAGATAATTCGAGGAAATAGGCTGGTTGCAGGCCCCTGCTATCTTCCCAAGCCTATTCATTTTGAGGAACCGCTGAGGCATGAAACTCATACATCAACTATTTCCTGACAACGCTTAGGCTTATTGTCCCCTAAAATGTCATTACAGTCATTATTTATGAAGCTAATTCATTTATTAAACCATATTTACTCTGACAGAATTTGTCACATTCTATCCATATCCCGAGCATTGCTTTTGAACAATGTCTTTCAGTGAGTATGTGTGAACACGTACAGCCTCACAAAGTTTTGAATCAACTCTATTTGTCACTCATAATAGTTGGGATATTGCAAAAAAAAACAGAAAAAAAACCGTCAATAATCCTCCCTTTTTATTGGCTTTATTCATGGAAACTTTTCATGGCAGAAGCCTTTACCTTGTGTCACAGAAGTCCACTGAAAATATTATAGTAATAACCTGCCACCTTTTTTTTGTACTTTGGTCCTAATGTAATCAGAAGTATGGCAGCTATTTTAGTAGCGCTGATAAATCCCCCCCCCCCAAATGAGTGTGCATTAGTCACTTTGAACACGTTGCAGTCAGACATCTGAAGCTAAAGAGTTCTCGCGTCGAGCCTCCTGGCCTGTTGCTGCTGACTTATGGATCTGTCAGTTTAGTGCAGCACACTTTATGACAGTGTGGATCATTTGCAATTGTGAGTGATGAAGTAGCACATAGTGGGGGGGGGGGGTCATACATTTTAATGTTACATGTTCTCTCTGGATAATTCCGTCATACTATTCTCCTGCATCTCTTTCTATGGACTTACCTGTCACCCAAAAGCACTTATCACAGCAGTGGCGATGAGTTGTGTTTGAACTGTTTTTACAATATTGATTTGGAGGCATGACATTTTAATTAATACTGGGTGTTAGCTGTCATATAGGCAGCCAGCCTCATTGGGTAGAATATGAGACAGGCGAGGTGGGGGCAGTGAAGATAAGACTAAAGCACTTACTGTGAAAAGGCTGTAAAAAGGGATCAATGTGGAGGGAGAGAGACAGTCATAGGCTGAATTTAAGGTGGAAAAAAAAGCAGTAATATTGGTGCTCACTGTATTTCTGTCAAGGTTTATTCTCCGCCTGATAACACAAATCAGTGAGACACAGCGTGGCCTGTGTCTTCCACAGGTTGCAGAGTACATCATGTTATTGGGAGTCTGTGTTGCCAGCGTGCTAGGAGACAACCGGGGGGGGGGAATTAGGTAACTTTGTAGCACTCCATTGAACAGCAATAAGCTTTTAGGGCTTAGCGAGCATAAACACATTAAACTGATGAGATTCATCAGCACTCTTGTGTCAAATCTATTGTGCCCACAGGCAGAGCTCAGCGGCAGAGAGAGAGAGAGAGAGAGAGAGAGAGAGAGAGAGAGAGAGAGAGAGAGAGAGAGAGAGAGAGAGAGAGAGAGAGAGAGAGAGAGAGACCCCAGTGTCCTCTGGATGTTTCCTGGTTCACCCAGACTGACGCAGGTGATCTCTTAGCTGAAATATTTTTATATTGATCTACCGTTTCACCTTTGCAATAGCAACGTGGGAAAGCTTTTTTGCACACCTCTTTTGTCGGGCAGGTGCGTAGGATATGATCAAAAGTAGCAGATCAAAAAGTTTAGAGAAAGTCCTGCACGCTGATCATTACGCAAGCAATAATTTATTTAGAAAAATACAACGTTTCGGTCATCAGGTAAATGCTTTGCAATAGCAGAAATATTAAGCCGCTTGAAATCTCTGGAAATAGCCAGAGCTTTCGAACAGTGTGAAAACATTGGTTTCAAAAATGTATCGCTCCACATTTTGATAATTGAATTAAAGATGGACTCTATTTAATATGAAAAATAATAGTAAAGGGTAGGTAAAAGTTAGCTGCACCCACAGTAGTGTCTTTAATCTACTCATTTAAAAATTCGTCATCAAAAGTAAAGAGATACATTTACTGGAGGTTACAGACACAGGCATAGTGCTAAAGAAATGTAAGCAAACGTACATAAAGCTATTAGTGCTGTCAAACGATTAAAATATTTAATCGCGATTAATCGCATTAATGTCATAGTTAACTCGCAATTAATCGCACATTTTTATCTATTTTTGTCCCATTATTTTTTCTCATTTTAATGCTCTTATCAACATGGAAAAGTGGATCTGCTTGCTTTGTGCAAATGTTTTTTTTTTTTATTGAAAACAACATTGGCATATACTGTAGTGTTCAATTGCACACTAACATTCTCACTTGAACCCTTTTAGCTATGGCTGCAGTAAGTTGGTTCTTAGCATTGACATATATATAATGGACCAATAGACCCCGTTGCTCTGGAAGAAGACCAGTGAAGGCTTTTAGAAGCACTTTTCCGGTGATCTCTTGCTTTACTGCGCAGCCTCCAACTGACAGAGACAACGTAAATGTGACGTGAGCAACGTGTCTGAAAATTGTAAGTCTTCTGGTAGCTGTGACAAGAGAAATCTCAATCATTCCCAATCTTACAGAGACGGAGAGTGTAGGTATATGTAAGGAGATAACATAAGCACAGGCTAATTATTGCTAACTAACATGCTAGTTAACATTCGTAATTAAACCTAAACAGCTAATGTAAGTCAAAACTGCCCGCGAGCTTCTCCTGTACTATACGGTAATTCCTCTACTGTGCGACAGTAAGGCACTTTCGACACAATCGTTAGCCTATTTTTACAAAAACGTCTGCTACGGAGCCATAACGTGAGGTACAAGGTAATGGAGCCTTTTATACATTGTCGTGTTTCTTTAGAATTAAACAATGGACAAATAGAGTCTTTAAACGCTTCAGATGTAAAGTTATTCACTGTCAGGTGACGTTAAAAAAAATGGCGGTCAGTGGAATGCTAACAAGAGGTGATACCTTTGGAGCAACAAAATGGCGGAGGTTCGAGTTCTGAAGCGAAGCTTACCCCCTTGGATTCTTAGTTGTGGTATCCATGTGCTTCTGTCTGAAGTCATCCATTGTCGCCTGGCTTTGACGAGGGGGCGGAGAATTGGCATCAGCTGTGTGCTCGGCCATCACGTGGTATTTCAAACTGGACGTGCTGCGATGATGGCTCAGTTCACAACAACAAAACACACAGATCACTTTGGTTTGGTCAATGGAACCATTTGGCAACTTTTTAAAAGTAAACTTTCCATTCAGAATCTTTTTGGCATCCATTTCCGCGTCTCGCGCTCGCCATCCACTCAAAATGTAACGTTAGCCTGCTACTCTTTGGCCAGCTCGCAAGGCCAAACAGGTGTGTGCGGCGTGCCTGTTGTTTTGTTTCCGGTCTAGCTAGATCCGGTGTGGTATGTTACTAGTTGTTGCAACAGCATGTGAAAAAAACTACAAAGTTTGCTAGGCCAAAAGAAGTTACTCTCGCGATAAAGAAATTGACGCCGTTAAAATGGGTTTGCGTTAACACCGTTAATAATGCGTTTAACTGACAGCACTAATAAAAAAAAAATGATTATATACAGGCAAGAGCTGGACAGCAAATTGTCTGTGTTGTGGTACAGAACAAAGGAAGCCATATTGTTACTATAATGATAAAGTATACAGAGGTGGGTTTATGTGCAAATATTGAGAGTAGAGAATATGCAGTCTGCTTCCTCTATACGGTATGGCAATGAAAAGATAGTATGTACATGTTATTGCACAATGTGTATATTATGCATTATATGTAGAGCTGGGCAATATATCGATATTATATTGATATCGTGATATGAGACTAGACATCGTCTTAGATTTTGGATATCGTAATATGACACAAGTGTTGTCTTTTCCTGGTTTTAAAGGCTGCATTACTGTAAAGTGATGTCGTTTTCTGAACTTACCAGACTGTTGTAACTGTTCTATTATTTGCCTTCACCCACTTAGTCATTATATCCACATTACTGAAGATTATTTATCAAAAATCTGATTGTGTAAAAATGTTGTGAAAGCACCAATAGTCAACACTACAATATCATTGCGGTATCAATATTGAGGTATTTGGTCAAAATTTTCTTCATATCGCCCAGCCCTAATTATATGTGTGCATATACAGTAAAATGCATACAGCATTTACTCTAACCTGCAAATATTTGGCATTTTTACTTTTTACTAATTTTACTAAATGACTTAAACCATTAACCAAAGGCTTTTTAGTTGACTGATTTATTCCTTGACGTCATTGACCAATGATTTCAGCACAATATACAGTGTTTGTTTATGGCCTGTGTGAAGCTGCAGACTACAGTAATTGTGGTTGTAAGTGAAGCATAATACCAAACTTGTAACAGGAGCCTAAGCCATTTGTTCATTTGCGGTTAGTTCACCATATTTGATGTTTAATTGGTGTAATCTCAGAGCTGCAAAGCTGGAGGACTTTACCCTGATGAAGTGATACATTTAAATTGAAATATTTCTTCTCAAAGGTAAGAAGGCCCTTCAACTTCATTTCACCATTTATCTGTTGTCTCTTCTTTTGCAAATCACTATAGCCCCTTGCCTTTTGGATAGTTTCACTGGAGGCAACCAGATTGGCATGAAATTAGCTCAGTTTGAATCGTTATATGGTCCAATCAGATGAGCTGAGATTTAATCTCGGCTGGCCTGCCCTACCAGAGTCCGACCCCTCAGATGAAATGGACTACATTTTCATAGGTTCACTTGCATGGTTGATTATGACAGCATAGAAGGTAGAGCCTTTCTTCTGTTTATCTTTATTCCAATTTTCCTGCGTGAGAATGAAGATTGAATGTTGAATATTTTAATTGAGTCAAAACCTAAGGACACAATGACATTGCACTCATCTTTCACCAGTCCAAGTGAAATTATAAATCTCATTGGCTTGTATACAACCACTGAGTCCATATTTCATCCCATTCCACAGCTGATTGTGTAGTTCCTTTAATATTCTATATATCTAGCAGTGTATATAGTTTGTACTGCAGTCTTTGTTGTATTTTGTAGCTAAATAGTGTGCATGCCCTCGTAGCTATTCATTACCTTGCCTGAAATAAAATAATGCCTTGCAATGATGGGAAATATTACCTGATGAATTAATTATGATGATAGCATCTAGGTTGGGAGGCTTAAATGCCATCTTAAATTACATGCAGACATTAGAAAACTTTCAACTTGTCTCATTTGCATAAAAGGAGCAGAAGTATGCATAAATACGAAGGCTTCCTTTGGAAAGACGTGAGTACATTCTCTGGAAAACCTATATCAGTTTATTTTAGAAAGTATAAGCCACACAGTAATGAGAAGGTAGGATGCCTCACCTATGCTTGTTGTGAAAGCATGATGGCTTCTGCTGTCCCCTCTACATGGGGCAGCGTGGGATTACTGGAGGATTTCATTATACTAAGAAATAATTAAATTTAACAACTATGTCTTATTTTATATATATATCAAAGGTTTCACCCTATCAATTTAAAACTAAATTTGTTTTTACAATGAAGCTGTGGCAGTTTTCCCATTATTTTATTTGAATGTCAGAAGTGATTGTCTCCTGCAATAGTTCAGCATTTTTAATTGACTTAATGGGCAAAATGCCAATTTAAAAACAGGAAATGAAAGTGGTGAGTTCCCTGATAAGAAATGCTCCGCTGTACTGAAGCAAAATACTGATGTAATTCATTGTTTTCTGTCATATCTGCACTGGGCACCAACCAACCTAATACTATATAGTATGTGAAAGAGGTTTGGTAGAAGAGATTTGGAATAGGATGTCTTTTACTAAAGCCTTGTGACGGACATTGCAGTGATAGGATTCAGCTATAACTGTACTTATCAGGTTAGCTACAGAGCTGCAGCATTATTATTACTCAAAGAATCACACCGATAATTTGTTATTGTAATGTCCTGATGTTAAGGATTGCACCAAAAGAAATGTTTATAAAATATCCCTTTTCCTCTTGTTTTGCCAAAAAAAAAAAAATTATGAAAGAAATGCCATGAAAGAAAATGTGATGTGATTGCTAGTCAGGCTGTACTTTAAAATACGCCCTCCTGGCCTCCATTTATCATAATAAAATTATGGCTTTTTTTGGCAGTGGCAGTTTTTCCACCACGAATTGATCCCTTTTACCTTTCTAAACCATCTGCCGCTCTCTTGTAGGTATATAATGCTTGTTTTCAAATGTCTCCCCACATGCTACATTGTCAGAATTTTTGTGTATGCCTTCATGTGTTTTTATTTGCAGTGCAAAAATCTATTTTTCCTCCTTCACACAAGAGCCTTCTGCTAATTAATCTCATGTGCACGTACAGTAAGTTCACAGGTAAGCTCTCCATCACGGCATCATGGCACAGGAGGAGGAGGAGAAAAAAAAAGCCCCTATATTGTGGAAATCTCCTTCTCCTGAGAGAAAGAGAGGGGGGGAAAAAAAGTGGGAGAAGGAATGCCTTGCCTTCCTCATTACACTGCTGTCATTTACTCTTCATCCCCCGTACTCTTTAGTGGCATTAAGACGGGATGTAAATTTGACAGTTAACGCTGTTAGAAAATGGCTAGTTCAAGAAGGGCAGGAATTAGAGATGGGCATTAGACGCTGATAAGCTCCTTTCCTCTGCCGCGGCGGCTGCTTAACATTCATGGGAAAGTCATCATCAAACAACGTTATCACAGCTCTGTTGACGGCTGAGGAACATCATCACTATGATAATTTTTTTTATAGCTGTGAGCCAAAAAAGCACTCTTTTATTTCAGGGGTTTGTTAATGAGATAGGAGCTTGTTGGTATGGGCAAATGCAAACTTGCCACTCTCCAGCATTTGTTTGAGTCCCCCAGCCCCTCCCCCCCCCCCCCGGCATGCCTTCCACTGCACCCCCTCCACACTGTTTAATGTTGCGGGGAGGGGGGGGAGGCATTTTTATGTACTCCTTTCAAAGTGCTCTGTGTACATTGCTGAAGGAGGGCCTTTATGTGTACCTTTGCAGATCAGTCGCTCAAAGAGAGGAAAACACGGTTATATCAACAAACGCTCTCTCCTAACAGCCCTGTAGCTGGCACCTGTCACTCACCTGGGAGTTGGCCATAGATCTGAATAGAGAGGGAATGTTGATGGTTATTTAAGCTGAGTAAACTCCCACCAGCAATAGCATGTGATCAACTCTGCCTTTAATGATGAAAAGGCTACTTAAACTGACGGATCCTGAGGCCTTCAGTAATTATGGCTACAAATCATTTGCATTGTTTCTTCCCATTCATTCATTCATTATGTTCCTAACAGCTTGGTTCAGAGGTCCCTTGCACCCAGTTACCACCAGAGCAATTCACATATTTGCTAGCTGCCAAGGCTAAGCAGCTTTCCTATGGATAGGGATGCAAACTGTGGGCTGTAGATACCAAAATCTGATTTTGGCTTTATCGCTGTTGTGCGTTTTGTGGAGTGGGTTAAGAGAGATTTAATCTTTGGAAAATCCTTACCAAGGGAGATGACAAATCAGCGCTAACTTGCTCTAATTACTTCTAAAAACTTTTTTGTTTGCATTACAGTTGGTGAGAAATGGTAGACGATGAAAGGTAGATGAGCATGATGTGTAATGTTGTCATGATACTGCAAATCTTTTATTTATAATAGCATGTGTTTTGCAAGTGGACACAAGTCAATTTGTATATGTCGAAAAATGTAGAATATGCACCAGTCATTGGGTGCACTTGACTGTCCGAATGAATGAAATGACCCATTGAGAGTAAAGCAAAGTATCTGTTGCAACCGCTTGAGACTACTGCAACATTCTTAGGTTGTTGCATTAGTACAATGAAATCATTTACATTCAGAAGAATACATTATTATTCAGAGTGTTGTTAAAGTAGCAATACAGCAGATAGGGGCTCTCATTTCCAGCTCAGAACTCTCACCTGCACACTACCCGGTCCTCTCCCAAATGTTTCTGTAAAATTTCACAAGTTATGGTAATTGCCAACACAGTGCAAATTGATCCATATCAAAACCAGCACGCTAGGGAAGCCAAGTCAAATCATGAACTAATAATTATTAGCTGAACAACCACGTCATGCCTTATTAGAGGTTATGATGATTTCAGTATCCAGTAAATATAATTCCCATCTTTGACTTGGCGTTAGTACTGCAACTGTCACTGTGTTTGAATTCTAGCAATTCTCAACTACTAAGACCCCACTGTGGTGAAAGACAGCAAGTTTGTGTTGCTTCAGGTTGAGAAAGAGAAAATATATTTTTTAAACATTTACTGGCGCACATCAGCACCAACATGTCAAAACCAGGTAGAAGAACACACAGCAGCAATATGCCTGTCTCCATGATGCAGTAGAGCTCTTGGTAATCATTATGGCAGATGTAAGACCAGCAAAAGTCAACACTTTCTGGCATAGAATTACTCCAGACATAGAATCATGCATAAAATTTCAACATGTCAATTAGAATTCTGTGCTCTTAGGTAGTGTAGTGTTAAGAAGTGTTTTTCACAGCTTTTTGACACAGAATTCCTAATGATGATTGCATGGCGCCTCCGTTTATTGGAATTCAGCGAATGAATGGACCTAAAAAAGGAAAACGGAACGACAGAGCAACAACTTTGTTGTATAATTTATAGGGAAAAAAAACATTGTTTATTGTCACGTTAAGTGCAAGAAATTAAAAAAGAAAAGTCCCTTTCTGACTAGGTAACTTTATAAAACATACACTACTGATTTTGATATGTCATTATTTAGGGCATTGTATTTTTTAACAGACATATAAGTGACTTTTTTTCACCATGAAGTTATTTTTTTTTTTATATATATATATAACAGTAATAACTATAACAAGTATTAAAATAACAAGTTTGACATGAACCAGATAAGTACACACTGTATACTATACAGTGTATAGTACTATGTCTGCAATAAGGCCAAGTTAACACAATGCTTGCACTTTGTTAGAACATACAACAAAGTATAAAACCCTCCATATAAATGAACTGTGCAATCTATGTTGTATGTTGAGACTGTTTATTCAATACAGGCAGGGTTTATGAATTGATTGGATTCAAGATATTTGTGTCCACTCTAATATTTTCATGGAGCAATTTGTACGAGAACCGACAAAGCTGCAGCGTATCGTTGTGTAAGTCAGCTTGTTGTACGAGTTTGGAGTTTCATTCCTTGGAAAAACCAGCACAATGCAAATTAATTGCAGATGTGCTGCAATCCTTTTGGATCCACAGAAATTCTGTCTTTTGAATGGAATCCACAGCATTATCTCCACTTTGTAGTGGTCTCTGAGCCCATTGTCATGTTAGTTCAATAGTCCTCTGTACTGTAAACCGTCATTACTCTGTGTGTAGCTCTGTTATTTAGTGCCACTTTGGGAACGTGGAGACAGGATTGAGCTTGATCTTGTGTTTCTGGGCACAGAGTTCTTTTGCAGGGTTGGGAACCCTGAAAAGCATGGGAATTAGATTTGATCATTTAATGAGACAGGATTTGTTGCTTTGAAAATACTTTTCATTACGTTTTCAATCTTAATACAATTAACCAAACCGTGATTTCATATGTTTAAGTGTTTATTGTTGTAAAACTGTTCAGTGCCACCTACATTTTTCTGATCAATGACCAAAAACCACAACAAAAGAAAGTCTAGCAGAAACATTTAGAGCTGGGTGGAAGGATCTGGGGCACACCAGCTTGTAACCTCCTCATAACTAAGCCGCAGTTTGGTTTTCCTTATTTATGATAATGAAATGTAATTCCGCCCTTCATTGACATTCCCATTGCTTTCATATTTTGAAACCATTACTTAATCACATTGTCAAAATCCCCATTTCCTCTTCATCAATCCTACATTGAGCTTTATTTGTGATCCTCTCTTTCTTTTGCCCTCACCCATTTCATTCACTCCATTTCCCTCGTTCAATTTCACTCCACATTGCTGTTTATTTCTTCGAGGATGACTGGATTACCCCTACTGAAATAGCTGTTACTCAGATTTTAGGTCATCTACCAAATCCATTAGGGGGGAAATATACAAATAACCCCACTTGTCTCAGCCATCCACAGTGGCGTGCTCCTGTTTCTCATCTTGTGGCTGCAAAAGCTTACAGTGCTATTAATAGTAGGTCATCTGCAACAGTTATACATAATACATTTATGGTTATTGTGTTATAGGAAATAAACACTTCATGTGGATAAAGGCTACACTACTTTACTCCTTCTTCTAATGTATACTAAACATTCTTGTGTCACATTATTATCAGTAACGGAGAGGGAATGAGAGAGCCTGCTGCAGCCGTTCTCATAATTCATAATTTATTAATTTGTAATTAGCTGGTTTAATGAAACCAATACTGAAATATTAGTTATTAGGTGTACAGTTTCAACAGAAACCAATCTGCGCCTTCAATACAATAAAAGTGGCCGCATAAAAGAAATAAAGTGAAGAAGCAAAGAGCAATGGAGCTAACGAAGTGTATTACACACTTATTAAAGTCATTTTCACTTTGCCTCCCAGACCTGGCCAAAAACACTTTAAAATTCTCATTGTACTCCGAGGTAGGCTATGTGCAGCTTTTTTTTCTTCTTCCTTGTTAACTTTGAAGTAAGCTCAAAAACGTATAGGTAGACAGGGGTGGCATCAAATAATCAGTAACTTCAAAAAGCATGCGGCCACTTAGCACTCCTAAAGCTAATGTCCCCAAGACATTCAGAATGGAAATTATTCAAACTCATTTAGTGGCAGCAAATTGGTCTAAGTTCAATCAGAAAACAGACTGACACTGAACAAGAAGTGCAGCCTAATTATACTTGTTTGTCAAATGAAAATTTCATTTGGGCAGAAATGAAACCTTTGAGCAACTTCTTTTAAGGTGAGCTCCTAGTTGTATTATCAGCTAAATGCAGTAAAATCCATAATCATATGATGATAATGAAAATGGAGCCAATGTTAACATTCAGGCTTTCAATGCCCCGGGCACATGGCGATAAAAATTAAGTACCATAGTCCTCTGCCAGGCACGCTGACACCCGGGCTGGTCTTTAGCCTCTTAGATGCGTTTTTGCATTTTAAAAACTTTATCAAAGCACTGTTGCAATGTGGAAAATGTCAACGTGAAATGCACTGAAGGCAAATTGGAATTTCATTAATAGTAAAATTATTGCTTTTGACTGATGTATTACTATGCTTGTTAAGAGCTGGAGAGTGGAACGCTCGTCTGTCTGGTCGGCAGGCTTGCCTCTTCTTGTCCCATGCCATTTGCTGAAAGTTAGAGATCTGCTTTCCGACTGAAAAATAGCAATGAAGTTCCTAAAAGTTGCAGGAAGTGAAAAATATCTAGTTGAAGACATTTATTTAAAGGGTAGTAAGAGCACCAAGTCTCCTAAGCAGGATACATTATTAAAGAGAAAAAAAGAAGGGTTTAAAGAGGATAACAACTAGGGCTGGGCAATATATCGATATATGAGACTATATAGCTTCTTACATTTTGGATATTGTAATATGTGTTGTCTTTTCCTGGTTTTAGAGGCTACATTACAGGTAATTTTCTGTACTTACCAGACAGTTCTAGCAGGTCTGTTATTTGCCTTTAACCACTTAGTCATTGCATCCACATTACTGATGATTATCTATCAAAAATCTCATTGTGTAAATATTTTGTGAAAGCCCCAATAGTCAACGCCACAATATCGGTGGAAAATCGACATTGATGCATTTGGTAAAAAAAAATATTGTGATATTTGATTTTCTCCATATCTCCCAGCTCTAATAACAATGGCTCTATTGTGTTAGATAACATTAATATTGACATCTGGGTAGTTTGCTCTCTGAGCTTTAACACGGAGCTGATGTTCTCCTCATAATTGCCCAACATCATGTGGTAGATAGCTGTAGAGCAGCTAGGTGTCTTCTCATTGTTAGGTTTAGATGTTACTGCGCCTAACTATAGAGATCGGGCCCCAGAGATCACACTGTGGATTGGTATATCACAGGTAAATAGACCTAACCTGGTGTGAAGGTATCAGTTCCCTGAGACTTGTGCTCATTCATGAAGCCGGTGGTGTTTATTGATTTACCTTGTAATCCTCTCAGTGTCAATGTCGTCAATGATGGAGGAGAAAATGGGAACGTGGCGTGTAAGATGGAGGACATTTTCTGACCTCAAAAGGAGACAACAGATTAGCTTTTAAATGGAATACTGGTATTCATGTTCTCCTGTGGGGTTTGGATTTGTGGCACTCAGTCCACGAGTGGACCAAAAATATTGGTGGCTTGAGAACTATTTTTAAAATGTTGTAAGACCAGCTAGCATGATGGAGAAGCTTACATTTTATTTTTTTTTTTTTTTTTTTCCATGACCCCTATCTTCCATTTTCTATAATTAAGCTAAGAACGTGTTCAGTGAGAGGTGAAAACATAAAATATGAATTATTTACTGTTTTAAATTAGTGTATAGAAACTGGCTACCCTAAACTGAAATTGTTGTTAATTAATTTTGAGATTAACAATATTTTAACAATATTTGTTGAGTTAACCTCTGAAGTGTTTTGGCGAACAAAGACAATTAGTTTACAAGCTATTGTTTTTAGGTTGAAGCAGCTTTTTTGTTTCTTTATTTCTTATTAAGAAATGGACATTTTGCTTAAAGTTAGTATGATATAGGAAGTGCAATTCATGAATTGACTTGACACTCTCTGTCTAGTTTTCACATCTGCATTGTCTTTCTGTGTGACAGTCACAGTTGATACATGTTGATGTTTAGGTCTATTTCTTTAACTTTTGACACTTTTTCTCAGTTTATTTGTCACATTCTATCATAGAGTCACAGGAATTGTTATTATGTTCTCTTCAGGGCTACCATAGCTACATACAATATTGTAACATAAACATACATAAACCTAAGGGACTTCTTTAAGTTGTCTTTACAGATTTAGCTTGTTATAAAGATGAATGAAGCATTTGTCTTGTCAAATGAAATACACATTGAACACACTGTATCTTTTAGTCTCCTTTTCAACCTAAACCTTATTGCAGTGCTTTAATGTTCAAGACAGATGCTGCTTCTTGGCAGGAAATTGTGTTATTGTGTTAATATACATTGTGCCTTGCAATCTAATAAAAAAAATACAGGACACAGCTAAATGTTATCCCATGGAAGAGGGTTTCTATGTAAACAACCTCAACAAGATCAACTTCAAAATATGCTTTTCATATTGAATTTATATTGATATAGTATTACTGGTGTTAAAAGACAACATTTGGTCATACTTTCCAGCTGCACATAACACAAAATGTACCTCATTGAGATGAAAATCTGTCTGATAATTACGGTGTGTAAAGAGTAACAACAGTAGCTCATGTCGGTCAGTAAAGCCCATAGCCGTACCTTCCTCAACAACGTCTACATTTAAACATCACTGACGAGATTGCTACCTGGTATTCAGCTGTAGGCTTCCTGAATTTTCAAAGAATTCAAATCACACAATGTTGTCACTCTTTTCATCTAGTTTAATGACACTATTAATTGGATTTGTAATGATGTTTAAAGCAAACTTATTTCAACAGACATCTTTCAGGCAATGGCCTTCATGATAACGATGAATAGTGCATGTCTGGCATACACTAGCTGTGGATTAGATGAAGGTGTTTCATAGTATTTGTAGTGGAGCTCTGACCTCTTGTGCCTCATTGTGGAAGTGCAAAATCCTCATGCTACACTAGCAGTGGTGGTAATGACAAGCTCTGCAATGCAAAATCTTTGTAAGTATGCACTTTCATTTTCGAAATTAAAGCTTGTTGGAGGCCTCTTTCACACTTGCTCCGCATGTAGTACTTTATGAACCCCTTCAGGTGACTTCCAGAAGAAAAAAAACGGTCACAATAGTCACCGTACGAACGGGCTGGGTGACATTTTGAAAAGCCCAAAGAAATGTTCCATAAGGATCCATTTATGGGCTGTTCACAGTGGAACTGTGAAGGAACCTTTATCAACTTCTGAAATGGGCACATTCGGAGTCACTGTCATCATCAAGTTTGCATGTAATTAACACATGTCTAGCGGTGCCCTGTGGTTCTATTGTTTCACACGGTTCATGACCTTTGCTGTCTAACATCCCCAACTTGGTCTTGTCATTCCTGTCACACTCCACCGCACACAGTTAAAGCAGAAATGCCATTAAATGTCCCAGGATCCTTCAACAATACTGATGTAACGTCCGTCATGCAGCATGTTGTAAAGCAGCAGGATAAGTTACCATTTGCTAAGTTCTACCTCTCGATGTTACTGTTGCTTACTTGGACAAACAATCCGACCCATAGTGCCAACCAGCAACAAAAAGGAAGTCTGTCACTGATCACTCTCTCAGAGGCCACAGATAATTGGAGACAGTTTGATAAATCCACCAAAAAGGACTCTAGCATGTTACACATGGGGAAAAAAAAGAAGATTTCTAATAAGAGGACACACAAAAGTACTAATGCTTACTTGTCCTCTGTCGATAGCAAGTAACTCAAGAAATGTGTTTAATGGAGCTTCCAGGATTAACCTGAGCTAATGTGAAAAAGTGATGAGGAAAGGTTGGTTACAGCTGGTACTTTGTATCACATTGATCACAGTTGACTATATCCTTTTCTACAATACCGCTAAATTGGTTATGCCCTTTTACAGGCTTTTTTTTTTTTAAAACATAGTTTACTATATAATATAATATAATATCATAATACATGCAGTTTATTCTATGTAATAGTAACAATACAGTTAATGCAGACACCTGGTAAAAAATATGTGATTCAGTTTTATAAAATCAGGTCTAATAAATGTTTGTTTACCAATGTCAGTGTTAAACTATTTACACAAGAGCATGACTTAATGGAGGTAATGTGCAGTTCACCAACTATTTTTAACCTGCTATATCTTCTCCAATAGCCTAACCACTTTAAGCTGCCTTTAAAGAAGCTTAAGATTGTTATGAATATTACCACCTTAAAACAATTAAATTCCAAAGATAGCTGGAAGATTTAATTGGGTAACCACCAGCATTTTGAGATCAATGCAAAACCTTTTCTCCAAAGGTGTTTTTTAGGGAGTGTTTGAATGTACCTCCAGTTACAAGAGTCCTCAATCATTATTAAAGTTTTTTTAGGCCTTTATTAGATAGGACAGCTTTAGACATGAAAGGGGAGAGAGAGAGGGGGAACGACATGCAGCAAAGGGCCGCAAGTCAGAATCAAACATGCAACCGTTGTGTCGAGGACTAAGCCCCTGCACATGGGCGCACGCTCTACCAGGTTTGCCACCCAGGCGCCCGTCCTCAATTATTATTAGATATACCACTCAAAATAGTTTTGATTTATAATTTTGTGTAAAAGAAAATGTGATTTTCTTGCGGCTCATTGGATATGTTGGAAGAACCTTTCTTGAACTATTACTTTTTAGGGTGTGAGTATTCGTATTCTCTTGCTGTCACCTGTGATCTGTGAATCTCAAGCTGTGAAGTGCGTACTTAAGCCAGTAGAAGGAGAGTAAAGAGATTCATGGAATCCTGCATATTGCTTTTGCTATTGTTGATTCATCTTATGAATCCATCTTTGTTAGCCCGATGAATCCTAATGAAGCAGGAATCTGTCACAATTACTCCACAATGAGGGCAGCTGGAAAACTTTCTCTGGAAAAATGAAACTATTATCTTCAAGTAGACACGCATTCAATATAAATAAATAAAGTCACACTTATCTAGTGGCCAGCGTGATTACTGTAGCCAAAGCTGACATCCAAATTGACTGTCTTATCATGTCGAAGTGATTTCAGCTGACTGGAGACTGTAGATGAAAACAAATTGATCTTTAAATAGTAGTTAAAGATGGTTGCTCGATAAGTTGTTCCACAACAGTTTTGATCAATGAAGCATGCATTCAATATATTGCCTATTTAGATATGTGAGATAAGCTTAACAGGGCCTCTAAATGATTTATAAATTATATTTCCGTCAGTACAAGGTAATGACTTTATGGCCTTGTTGAATTGCCAATGTTGGGGCGTATTGTAAATGCTTCAGTAAAATGATAGTGAGCTGTAAAAGACATTTTGAACATACAGTATATTTCCTTATGTATCTTGCATTTGATTCGGCTTTTAATGCATGATAAAATGTTTTCATTCTAATCTAATAAATATATTTATATATCCCAGTTGTTTCATCAAACTGGCAAAGATACAGTGTTTAAAAATGTAAATGATTATTACACAGTAAGTATCTATTCTTGAACCACTCATATGCATGCAGACCACAGCTCCAGTAAGTGAAAATGGGCCTTTAAGCAGAATTTTAGGACAAAGCTTTGACTACCTCATGTCTAAAAGCCTATATGAATTGAATTTGCCTTGCTCTCATACGACAAAGTCTGTCAGGTGTGCGCTCCTGCTGTGGAAAATGTCAAAGCTATTTTCCTCTTTACTAGTCAATGCAATGCTTGTTTAATAGTAATTGGAATCTTATCCTGCTGTTTGCTCATCATTTCCTGTGCCTAGTTATTCCACACCTAAACTCCATTTAAGTTTTTAATAACATTTTAGAATAGTTCCCATTCAGGTAAACAGAATCTGATTACCTTGATGGATTGGAAATGTGTGTCTGACGGTAGTTTATTTGATTTATTTATTCAAGGGGCCTCAAATGGAGGCACTTTAACTGAGGCAAACAAATGGTTGCCGTACCTTTTTCCAAGAGCAGAGTGTTTTACAGTAACTGTGAGATTTTATATTCTGTTAGCCTATGCACTTCTCTATTCCGTTGTGGCGAGACGCTAAGAATGAAAATAATGTCTGCCAGACTTCATTTGTTTGTTCAGACAGATTTTTTTGTCAGCATGTCATTGTTGCAACCTTATAATGGGTTCCACAATCCACCTGCTAAAGAGAAATATACTGTCCAGTGGGGTAGTTTGTGTGACTTAAGATTTTTTCCAAAAAACAGAATACACGCACACTCAGTGCAAGAGGCCAATGAGCAGGAGTCTCAAACTATTCTGTGATAGTTTTGGATTTCCCTCTCTCCATAAGCCCCTCATTGTGTTAGAGGACCTGCTTTGTACAAGTGCTTGCCAGCTGCTTACCAAATGAGGTTATAGTGTTTCCCTATCAACTGTAAATTTCAATAATTTGTTGGAAGGGCCTCTCACTGTCAGTTTTTATCATATTATCAATGACGACTCCATTTTCCTCTGTCACTCCATCTCAAGCGCTGACCCCCGGCCCTATTACAGGCCTGTAATGAAGTGCAATGGAGTGGTAATTGGTCCACATTATACCAGATCAGGTAACATTAGACTTATTTTCTTATCACAATGAGCCCTGCTGGTGACTCTCAATGAGAAACCAAACACAGTTCCTTTCTTATGCAGGCTATCATCCAAATAACATTTCAGCTCGAGACCCTTTCCCCATTTCAGTTTTCCATTTCAAGATTGCACTCCGTGTCCTCGGACTGTGCTTTGTTTCTAGCTTCCTCCACTTGAAAAGTCTCCCAAAACAGCCTCAGAGGTAGTGCAGATATGAGGTAGAGCTTTCCCGGGATGGGGGAAGTACAGTAAATGAGACTGTAACATGACCATTATGTCGGCAATATTAGATGTACAGTACTCTGCTTCCCCTCTGTTACAGCCTCCTGCCTTGGAGTGCTCGGTACTTTGTAACTTTAGTTTTGATGTTATTCTGTCATTGTAGAATTACACGCGTCTCTATGATCGGAGAACATTTCATGAGCTTGTGAAACTGTTTCAAAGTCTAAAAATGCATGTTTAAATAAGGCAGCATTTCTTCTGTTCCTAAAAAATGACCTTTTAGGAAAAGTTTCACCAAGGAGGTGCATAATGTGGACGTTATTGAAATCAATTGCAGTTCAGAAAATTGGCCGAATCCATTTTCTTATACCCAATAATTATGTGTCTGCTAAGTACAATTTCAAGTAAAATAAGCCAAACATAGTTAAGCAGCCTCATATTGCATCTCATATTAAGTGGCCCAGCTAACATCTAGGCATGGCTCAAGTAGACTTAAACTAAAAATAATGGCCGTCCTGGTCACTAGTAAACTCTTTAACCTCCTGTAACATTAACTAATCCAGTGCCAGCAGAGCAGAATATCACAAACCTGTTAGTCCTTGCTTGAACCTTTGTGCTCCGAGAGACATGTCAGGTCTCTGTTGTGAACTGACGCACGCACGCTCTCTGGCTGAATCGCTCTGTGTGCTGAAAACACACTGGCGACTAAAAAGACAGGATATTGGATAACAAGGTTAAAATATAGGAGCGAAAATATTCTCTTATTAAACTCAGACTGCAGGGATTTGATTTGAGCCACCTAATAGATAGTGGTTTCAAGGGAGCCCAAACAAAAGGTAACGGGCCGGTCATGCTTATGGTAGCTAATGGCAGAGTTAGAAGAAATTAGGGGATTCTTTTTCTACAGGAAATTGTACTTAAAGGAGGGTCATGGATCACCCTGCTCTTCAGAAGTCAGAGTGAACTTCTGCTGCGGCCATTAAAAGGTCTACGTCGGAGAGAGAGGTCAAAGCAGGAACAAAACTAATTGTATTATTGGAGAAAGGCAAAGCTGTGTAAATTGATTTTGTGGTTGGAATTCACGGTTAGACAAGTGAATAAACTCTTGTCTCGTAATTTTGTAACTATAATTAAAGAAAGTGAAGACTGAGACCAGGGCAAACATACATGCACATGCCAGAATAAGCCAAACACCAACAAAAAGGTTTAAACCGCGAGCCAACAAGGAACAGCTTCTTGGCTTTGATTTCGAACAGGTGTCTGGTCGATGAGGTCATTCTAAAAGAGATGTGATGGTTTGGTGTTTTGTTGGCGGAAGTGGAAAAAGCTGTTGGGTCGCGATCAGGTCCGTCCATTCTCACACAATGATCGGGATCACTGATGATTGCTTTGTGTTTATTGGCATTTACCTGGTCTTCCAGTTGATTCACTAGGTCTAAGCCATGCCAGGAAAATAAAGCTCAAGTGTAGCCTTCAACTCCTTTCACCTGCTAATATCACAGTTTTCACTATTTAAGTGATCAGTGGATTGAGATTTAGTACAGTTATGAATCAGCGTCATTTTGCGTCATCACAAACAGGTGTAGGGTCACACAACAGTAAATGTGACGCATTGCAATGTAGAATTGTCAGCAGAAAGTAGTGTACACAATACACATGCACAAGCCATATACACTACTTTTTTTGTTCCATTGAATTTAAGGGCACCATATAGCACATTCAGCCTCCTAAAGCAACAAAAAAAAAATCTTTATAACTACTCCATAAATGAGTAAAGTTCTTGTATTTTCTTTTAACAATAGAAGTCCATCTCTTTAAAGCAAGACGGGCTGCATCCACATCCCCATAAAAGGTATGTCCACATTCTTCCAGCAGAGCACAACAATCCTCCTGGCCTGCAGAAGTCCAAACACTTGTCCTGTGTTGTTGTGGCATGGGGATGCTGTCTTTAGTTCACGCCAACTTTATCCTAAGCGGAGAAGAAAAAGTTGGTGTTTGAAATATATATATATATATATATATATATATTTTTTGTCTTTTTCAATGGAGTTGCTGCCAAGTTAAGATGCTCAAACCAACTCCCCACAGTTGGAGATACTTTTAAGTCTGTCGAACCAATACAAAGGATTTAAATAATACATCATACCTTACGTATGATGGGACATTACTGCTAAAGTATTTTACCACACCTGTATAGAGGTACCTGCCTTGTAGTGACTGCTTTGTTCTGGTATTGTCTACATAGTGACTGGTGATGGAGACGGTCTTCTGGATGGTGTTGGTGATTGTCTGCTGCCCTCTAGTGCTTATGTCAGTGTGGTGCCTTGTGTTGTAGCGATAAGTTGTTGCATGTTAGAGGAAAATCTATTGTGGAATCTAAAACTTCCATCTCCAGTAGTAATAGTGACACAATACGGATGATTCATTCAGCTTGTTTAACTTAAGAAATACATTGTGTGGGCTTGAGCGTATGTACTGTATGTGTGTTTAATCATTTTAGTCAGGATTTTTGAGCACACAAATAACTGTACAGTACTTAATAGAATCATAATAATAAAGCTGATAATGTAAAAATGTCAAGCCAAAAGGAATACTTGGAATTGATGGTGGTGGTAAATATTCATAAAAAAGGACACGTTTGTGAACGGGCAACACAGATTTTGATAATGAGCAACTATAACATGTTACACACTGGACCTTTAAGAAGTAGTAGAGAATGGTCAGGGAGACTGGAATGTTCACCAATGAGAGTGTAGCTGCATACATATTATATGTATTTCTTTTGGTTTTAATGTCGAGCACTTTGATTTTGTATCTGTGAAAGGTGACATATAAATAAACCTTACTTACTAACTGTATGTACGTATAATACATATTAAGCTTTAAAATACACCCAGAAACAGTGTATCAGCATGCTTAGCATCAGCATCAGCAAGTCTGTTTTAATGCTTGTAAAAAACAAAGATGTGTTTAACATTAACTTTTATACTTTTATAACTGTGCCTCTGTGGTAGTGGAGTTTAAAGTAGGTAACATGATCATGGCCATAGGGTCAGTGTTGTTTTGAGATAAGCACATTATTTGAGATATAGTCTCACAATATCACTCTGACTGTGAAACTTTGGATACATCGCACCTTGTTAAGGAAGTGAAAAAACAGAAGAAGCATATGACGGTGAACTGTGTGTGTGTGTGTGTGTGTGTGTGTGTGTGTTATGTTTGAAAACAGAGCAAAATTGTATCTAAAGTGTTTCCTACATAACGACTAGAGGCTTTGGATGAACCTGTTTTCTACATCAAGGTCTGGGCATGCATGTCTCAAGGTTCAACACAGTATCTCCGTTAACTACCCCTTTTTTGTGTGTGTGTCACACACCCTCTAAATGATCTACGTACTATCTACAAATGACTAATGAAAAACAGCCAAGGGTATGTGTAATCAAAGACATTGTTGTACGACATGACACCACTGCAGCGCATTTTCTCACTTCTTCAACTGTTTCAGGAAGTGGGCAGTGTAACCAAAATCAGGAAACTAAGCGTTGCTATTAATACAACTGAGCAAAGTGCTGTAGCTGGTGAAAGCTAATTTAGTTTCAGTTGAAGAGTAAGCTTGACAAACCAAAGGGACATATTTTGGCAAACGATGCATCTTATGGGGTGATTTCCTGCACTTTTTGACCATGGAAGAACCCATCTCGAGTGTTAAATCAGGTAAATATGACATATCTTCTACCGTCTTTTTAGTCCGTTTCAGGTGGTAAAAATATACCCAAAAGAAAGCAATCTTTTTATACAATATGGATTACTCTTTTAAAATGTTTTATCTTTTCTTTTGAAATATGTTTATTTAATTGGACTTTATTTAACTGATCTTTCATGTTTTTTCTGAGCTTATGAAATAAAAGAGGAAGCAAGCACCTTAGCCTTCCTGTCGGGTTAAATTAATGTCGGTTATTTAAGAATTTCCCACACGTCTAAATTTGAATCGTGTCATCGGTCCATTAAGAAAAAGATGGCAAGTCTTCTCGGCCCTGTCGTCAGTGGGAACCGTGATGAAGGGGAAATAGTTGTGTTGGGTTTCTTTCCCAGTTAACATGTACAGAGGTGAACTTGACCTGATTAAACACTGTAATGAGTCAAACAAAATTACTCTGACCACTGTTGACACAGTGCAATGTTTGCACAACTCCTTGTTGGCTCGGCACTGAAAAAAATCAAACAAATCGGACATTCATTCTGTAACCACAGTGACCTTGGCATTTCACAGCCGGACAGCTGGTATGTTGTGGAGCATTTCCACGTCAAACATTACCTGCTGCAACATGGAGACCAACACATAATATCATCAGTGTCATATCATCAGTGCAATGTTTGAGCCGATTACAGGATTGTGATTCATTTCACGTGGTTATGCTGGGTCAGCAGCGTTTAAGGAACTAATGATTATTATTTTCCAGTTTTATGCTTTGGCTAGGCAATTTGGAGAGTGTTTTGAATGCATGCACTGTACATTCTAATCACACTGACGTATTCTGTCTTTCGGCCACATCTCTTTCAGCATGTGAGCTGTTAATTCTGCACACAGCTGAGGCAACGGAATGGGCAACATATTTGCAGCAGATCTTGCAATCCTCCAAACAATTCCGCAAAAGTTCTATTTCGCTGAATGCAGTCAACCCAGCTGAACATCTCTACGGATGTGACTTTGAATATTTCCAAAGCTGCAAGTGCATTGTGCTGCTCCTCACGGGAGAAATCCTGGACATGCTGTGTGACCCCGAACTGCAGGGAGCACTTCAGAGACTCCTTTATCCTCCACATAGAGTGGTGGCGCTGCTCTTCGGCTTGCCAGAGGATGATGTCCTGGCGGAGTGCTTCGAAGACTGGCCGAGCTGGAGAAAACTCTACGCCGACGACGATCCTGCGGTCTACGTTTCCACCATTTTGGAGTCCATCGCTGACAGTACGCAAAACTTAATCACCCTTTTTTATCATTATTATGTTATTATTTCAGTTATTTTAATTTTTTTGTGCCTTCAAAGACCTAACACTTTGGTGGTGTTATTATTATACCTAAACTGTATTTCTGAAGCTTTTTCCTAATAGGTTACAACTTTTTGAAATTCAGATAAGCTGCTTCGAGGCCCAAAGAGCAAACATAATCAAAGAGTCAGTTCACCCGAAATTACAAAAAGACATATTATCTCACTTACCTCAATACGCATGTGTCAAACTCAAGGCCCGAGGGCCAAATCCGGCCCCTCTCAGGTTTTGATCCGGCCCGCATTTCAATTTAAGTTCACAATAAATTAAGGGCTACCTAGTTTTTGTCGCTTTTTCCAAAGTTTTTGGTGGGTTTTTTTTGTACATTTTTGGTGTTTTTTTTTTTCTGCAATGTTGACACCTTTTCCGGCAGTTTATGCGCTTTTTTCAATGCTTTAGGCACTTTGTTTTAACGGTTTTGATGCTTTACTCAATGTTTTGCCACTTTCTCTGAAGTTTTTGCCGCTTTTTCCGATGTTTTTGGCACTTTCTGATGTTTTTGTTAATTTCTTCAGACAATTTTGACGCTTTTTTTTCGGGCCTTTTCCAACTTTTTTTCAACGTATTTGTCGCTGGCTGAGGAACTTTTTTGCGAAACTTTTTTGGGGTTTTATGAGGCCCAAAATGTTAGTGAGAAGACTACAGTATATGAGACATGCAATAATACACTCAAAATATTTGACTTTTTCTCTTAAATAAACACAATAATTTCTACATGTCTGGCCCTCGATGTGATTCTCATTTTCCAGTGTGGCCCTTAGGGAAACTGAGTTTGACACCCCTGCCTTAATATATTACCTTACATATTGTACTATATCTGGTGGTCAAGATCTGACAAGAAATGTTTGAAGAAGAACATCTCGATTGTCCGTGTGAAAACTGTTCACAGAGCAGGTTCACAGAGATGGCTGTGGTTTATCATATGGTTTTAAAACCGCAAATTAAATTCTGTATCTTCATTGTGTTGTGTCTACAAGGTGGTCACAGAAGGTTCGTATGTGGATACCTCAAACTTTCAGCATATAGAACTGAAACTATCAACTGAGAAAATGTTTATTTTGTGCATAAACTTTTAGTCTTTAGGACTCCCTGAATGAATATAGTATGTAGAATATTAAGGTTCACATCGAAGAGTGATTGATTAATTTTTGATAATAACATCTTTGCTTTTTTTTTTTTATTATTCAAAGGCAGACAAATGGAGGCCGAATATGAGAGCGAAGCTGTAGCTGTAGCTGCAGCAGAGTTGCACATCCCAGCAGCATCTTCTATGGAAAATCTCACCCTTGATGAAACCGAGGAACTGGTGTCAGAAGAGCAACAAGAAACTGTCGTGAAGGATGAAGAAGCAGTGAGCACGGGACTTTTTACACCCACGCACCTCACTTGTCTCACCGTACAACCAAACAGAGTTCTGTGTGGGGTAAGACTGAAGTAATGACATCATAAAAACATCAGGTCATATTACAGTAGTATCAACACTTGTTTTCTAGAAATTAACTAGTAAACTCCTAGTTGAAAATAATTACTTGGAAGCTATATTAATTCTATTTTCCCTATTTTTTTTTTTAAGGAACAGGAGAGAGTTTTTATCATTTTTACGCATAAAGTAGATGATTGGTCAGTACCAGAGGTAGAGTTTTCATCTGAAAATGTACTTGCAAAAAGGGTCCCAGGCACTGTGGAGAATGAATACACTATAAGTGTTACTGCACCTGGTAAGTATCACCAGGAAGTTTTTTTTTTTTCAGTGTTAATGGGAAGAGACTTGAATCTGAAATCACCGTATTTTCTTTTCTCCCACTAGAGATGCCTGCTGGAGTGGTATCACTCACCATGTACACTGACCAATGCTGTGTCAGCTTGAGGTCTGTTACATACTATACCAATATGGGAGAAGTCAGTCGGTATCTTGAAAATGCTACTGATCCTGTTAACTTCCTCTGCCAGGTAAGACATTATGTCATATAATAAAGTGTTGTTTTGCTACTGTTAAAAGCTCTTCAGGCTCTTCATGCATGTCATTTTGTACTTTCAGGCCTTCAACTTGACGTCCAATGCAACTGAGTCGCTGGACAAAATGCTAACTGACTCGTTAAAGTCCAGAATGCCTGCAACTAGTCTTCAGCTGTTTGGAATCAGACAGATTGAAGTAGACAATATGGCGTCATGTGAGTACAAAAACTCTGATTTCTTGTTCTATTAGTTGCGAAAGCTGATTTATTTTGGGGCATTCCCCAAAAACTTTCCCAAAGTTGGAGGCAGATGTGCCGTTGTTGCAAATGTATCACGAGAACATATCTGGAAGCATTTGAAAGCATATTTGATCCACATCTGCATTGCCTGTTTGATTTATTACGATGAAACCTCTCAGATTGAAAGCAGCTTTCGGGAGTCAACATACAGTCATAGGAATTGTTTCATCCGATTGCTTTTTTGGAACTTCAGGTCAGCGCAACGAGGAGCTTCCCACGCTGCTCCACTTTGCTGCTAAATACGGCCTGAAGAAGCTGACCACCATTCTCCTTCAGTGTCCTGGGGCTCTGCAGGCTTACAGCGTGATGAACAAGTATGGAGACTACCCAAACAAGCTGGCAGAGAAGAGTGGCTTCTCTGATCTCAGACAGTTCATGGATGAATTTGTTGTAAGTCCAGTGATGAAAGCTTTTTTTTTTTTTTTTATTTGCATGCAGCATCCAACAATGTGTTGCATATTTTCTTTTGCATATCTTTTTACTCACTGTCTGCCTGTCTCTTTTGTTCTGATAAATCTAGGCGACAGCAGACATGCTCAAGTCTCACATTGAGGACTCCATCAACACAGAAGAGGATGTAGAGATTTATGAGACGATGTCAACGGCCTCTGATAATATCATGATGAAGTACTCTGGTTGCTCGGAGGACATATATGAGTCAATGGTGGGGATCAACCCTGAATGTGCAGAGGAAATATGTAAGATTAACATGATTTCATTTATTGGTCCTTAAAATGGTGACGACTACAAAAATGATGGTCAAACTGTTTCTGATTCTGATGTTTTTTTCAGATGAGGTGATGACCGCAGTAGACGAGCCTGAGGAAGCTATGCTTAGGACGTTCTTCCAAGGTATACCTTGATATATTTGAATAACTGAAGAAATGACCTTAAATTGCAACATGTATAATATAGTAAAGTGTATATATATATATATATAATATAGTGCGGTTATATTGTGTCCTTCAGCAAAACACCATGTCAGTGTAAACCAGGACAACAATGGGCAACTTCAAAGTGAGGAAGAGGAAAAAGATAATGACTTAGATCAAATTGAAGAAGAGGAGGATCCATACAACCTCTGCCCAGAGGATATCTATGATACTGTGGATGGAAACGACACTTATAACCCAGCGATCCAGAACCGTCCACCAGCCCCCATCCCCAGACCTGAGTCCGAGTCTGACCCTGAAAAGCCTATGACCTACATCTCTAGAGGTATTGAGCGGTCTTTTTCTCTTTCCCCAAAAATGTTTAGATTTCATAAAACTGTTCCCCAAGCTTAAAAAAAAAGATAACTCAATATATCTCTGACAGTATTTTCAGATAAAGCTACGCCCCAGAGTAAAACCATGGAAATGGGATATCCTGCAGGTATTCTTTTCTGTTCTCAAGTCTGTTTTTACATTTCAAGTTGATAAGATCATCGTAAAACTGTTATTAATCTCCTTGGTTGCGTTCAACCTCAGTAAGGAACATTTTTTGGGGGATTTTGTAAAATACTAAAAAGGTTAATGGAAGAGGCCTAGAACTTTACTACACATTGTTGATTTTTCAACATTACCTATGATATTCCAATGACACCAATGTTACATTGTCTGTTTATTCAGTACTTCAGTGTGTTTGTTCATAAATCACTTGTGAGAGTACGTATGGCATACACAATCCTTAAATCTTAACTCTGTCAAATCAGTAGTGGAATGTAGGTACGTACATTTATTCAACTTCTGTACAAATTTGAGGTACCTTTACTTCACTTCAGTATTTCCATAGTATGTTACTTCACTGCATTTTGGAGGCAAAGTTATACTTTTTACTCCTCTACATTTATCCGACAGCTTTGGTTTCTAGTTGCTTTACAGATTCAGATTATAAATACAAAATATAAATCAACTAATACATTATGATATGATATTATAAGTTGAGCTACCCAGCAGTATATCATTTAATTTAGTATATCATTTAATTTAATTTAATTTAACTATAGTCTATGTCCACAACGTTCCACTTCCGGGATTGCTCTGTTGACGGATTTCACTCATTTAGGCCGGATATCCGTTATCTTGGGCTTTCCTTGTGTTGACATTCTAAACTCCGGTGGATTTCTGAGGACTATGGTTAACTGCTCCTCAGATCTCTGCAGGGTAAATCCAGACAGCTAGCTAGACTATCTGTCCAATCTGAGTTTTCTGTTGGACGACTGAAACAACTTTTGAACATACACGTGTTCCACCTAAACAAGTTCCTTCCTGAGGCTATTTTGCAGAGGCACTGTTGCTCCGCTCGGCACTTGGCGCCACCCAAGACGATTGTGATTGGTTTAAAGAAATGCCAATAAACTACAGCACGTTTTTCTCCCATCCCGGAATGCTATGTGGATTAGCCAGACTCTCCTCCATATTTAAAGGAGAAATCCGACACAAAATGAACCTAGGGGTTGATAACAAATGATTACAGAGTCGACCGTTCTCTGTGATATGTTTTGAATGTGACCAGTTTTAGCCCAAACCGCTAATTAGCTAATACCACTATTCGTCGGGGCACGAGGAAAGTAAAAAGAAATCGCTATTTCTATACCACTAACAAGACTCAAAATAGCACCACACTTCCACGGTAGCATAATGAGGGTCCCTACATGTAAACCGAAGCATTGAGAACTTTGTAAAGGTTTTAAACTTTGACAGTTTATTAAAAAGATAGATTATAAAGACAGTACCGTTCACGTATGCAGGCGGGCGCCATCTTGGGAAAGCAGTCGCGACCAGTAACCAGTAACATAGCTCAAACACGACGTATTTTGAGTCTTGTTAGTGGTATAGAAATATTTTTTTTTTTTTTTTTAATAATAACCACGTTTATTTCACACGTCATCAATGTATCATCAAACACAATCCCACAAGGTTCAATGATCATATATAAGCCGCGTGAAATAAGCTACTAAAAGCTTTTCGGAGGGGGCCCGATAACGATCATTTCTTTTTACTTTCCTCGTGCCCCGACGACGGCGTTATAAGCTAATTAGCGGTTTGGGCTAAAACGATTAGCATGAAAACATAACCCCTAGGTTTAAATATTTCAACATTTTTAATTGCATGTGGGCCTTTTTTGCACGTTCACCTCATTTCTTATAAACAGTAAATGAAAATAAAATGTAGCCTTTTGCATTTGCTGTGCAACTAATGTAAGAGAGGAGATACTATGAGCACTAATTTAAATTTTGTTTTAGCGGACACACCCTTTAGGTTCTGAATTCAAATAGTTTCTAGCCACTATACAATATGCTATACTGTAGTTATTTCGGTAGGCTAGTTAGGCTCTTTTCTGTCATATGAATATGTCAGATAGATTTTTAAATACTGTGCTTCACACATCAGTGCTCTCCCTGACTCTGCCTATTGAACCGAGGAGCTTAGTTCTGCCGATAAGCACACCAGCTTTCTACAAGAAACCGCTGTACAACTTAAAACAATCCCAAAAGAAAACACCCTTTTATTTTGACTTCACGTTGTCTTTTTGTAGTTACTAGGCATGACATAATGCAAAGTGGAAACGATATTTGATACCTCCTCTGTTTTTGTTAAATGACAAACTTTTCCGCCCATCCAGCTCAGTCTGTGTCGCGCCCCCTCTCTCCTGTTTATGACCCCTACGCTGGGATGAAGACACCTGGACAGAGACAGCTCATATCTCTGCAGGAGAGGGTCAAGGTGGGGGAAATTACCGTGGATGAAGCTGTCCAAGAGTTCAAGGCCTGGCAGTATGACCATGAGCGGAGGTCCAGCTCCATACGCTATCAGCAGGTGGATCAACTATACAAACATTATGGTCTGTCAGGTGCTGATTCGTGGTCAGGAAATAGATCTAACGTATGTGTGTGCTGTTTTTGTTGTTCTTCAGGAAAATCTAAAGAAATTACGAGAAAGCATCACCAGACGTCACAAAGAGAGAGAGAAGACAGGAAAGGAGCTCGGTAGAATATTTTGACTATTTATCATTGAAATATTTATTTTATTTATTATGAATCAAATGGGTCTAATGCAGCTTAAATATATCTCCACAATGAACAGTCTATAAACGTATATTACAGTTAAGAAAGGATTAAATTATGGGCAGCATATAGCGGAAAAACACATCCTGTTGTTTGAAAGAAAAAAAAGCTAATATTTGATGTGTTCTCCCCCATTTTAAGATTATGAGATAAGTGCTCCGCTGCAGAGGAACTTATACTGGGGCTCTAATGTGACGTTAGAGTGCTCTGTGTATGAGCCGGCTCCCAGAGTGGTGGCGGCCCCTCCTCCAGTGACTCAGAGTATCCAGAGAGGCACCTGGAAGACCGGTAGCACGTCCAGCACCTCCAGTGAGTCCTAATGCTTTTTTGTTGTTAGTTGTTGGTTTGGAGCTGCTCAGTGGCCAGCAGATCATACTGTGGTTGTACCGGGCAGCTTCCAGGTATGAATGTGGAACCGTGTGAATGTGATCGGGGCGTTCCTGCAAAAGAGAGGTTGCCTCTCAGTGAACCATCCCTGAATAAATAAAGGTTTAAAAACAACCCCCCCAAAAAAGTAGTCAATGGTCAGAACTGTAACTAAACAAGGACCAAAGTGTAGGTTCTCAGCTCTTTCTCCTTGTGTTTGCGTGGCTTTCTTCCCACTTTCCAATTACATGTACTGTTACGTCAGAGGCCATGTAGACTCTTTAAAATGTGAGTGACCTTTGCCGTGTGACGGACTGGTGACCTGTCCATGCACCTGCTTGCTGTTTAGGGTCCTGCCTCCACATAACCCAGGCAAGCGGGCAAAGGAAATAGCTGTTTATGAGACAGCCCATAATTTTATGTGTCTCATTAGTTAGCGCAAAAAAAAAAAAAAAGTAAGGAGGGACTACTGTAGCAGCCATAAGATAAAGAAACTTATAAAGGATGCAGGAGGAGAAAATAATACTCCCTCACATAGTGGAACTTGGGGGCAATGGTAATATTGGAAGCAGCAACATTTGCAGCTGTTGAAGTTTTTTATGAAACAGCTTGAATCTTCCTCTTTGTTTCAGTTGCATCTTGGGTAGCAGGATGTAAAATGTGTATAATGGTATAACAGTGGAATAATCCAAAACTACATTAAGTAGTAGAGTGAAGGGTCTTGACTAAGGGATGTTTTTTTTTCATATAGCTACTAGAGCGCTGTTTGTCAATAAATACATTTCTTCCGACTTCATACAAAATAATATATTGCAGGAGGTAAAGCACGTTTGAAAGTGCCTACCCTTGTCTAAAGCAAATGGTGATAGTCACGATAATGGTGGCCATCTCATTACGAGTCAGAGACCGTTTTGGTTTGCCTCTTTTACATTTCTCATAACTTTGTTTCACAACACTAAACAAGCCATAGCTTCCTTATTCTGTTTGGGGACCTGAACCTGATAGGGCTGTTTCTCAGTTGCAAGAATAAACGTAGATTTGTTTTCCAAGTAACTTGGAATTCCTGCACATAAGAAACAACATCGTCAATTTTGTAGAAATGGTTCAGCCTCTGATCTTGACAGATGTCCTGACTTACAAACGAGTCCTGCTAAATTGGTGGTGCCCTATTTCTATGATGTATTTGAGATGTTAAGATCTGTTAACCCTCCCTCTGAATGCAAATGAGCTCATATGGGAGAAAGAACGGGTAAAACAAATCCCAGAGGAGCCATTGTCTCAGATTAACTTGAATGTTTCGTCCTTTAAAAGAAAACTGATCTGACATTTTAAAATGTCCCTGAAATACTTATATTGGCCCATATTGTATTTTAAAAGTGTGAGTTGTCTCAGATTACACTTTGAGATATACAACAATCCCTCTCTTACAGCCTAATTTAAAAGAAAAAAGGCCCATAGTCAGATTACTGTTTGACAAATAAGCCTAGTTTGTTAAAGACCGACTTTTAAGAAGATCTGGCAGCCTCTTATCAGATAATTAATCAATCCTTAACAGTCATTGCATGTTTAAGTTATATTTGTTGTTTTTGTTGGAGTTTTCACTCCTTTTATGTTTATGTTGTTTTCAAGCAAGCTAGTTTAGAATAGTTCGGACATTGAACTGCTCTTTAGTATGCATTTTGGTTATATATGTAGGTTTTATGAAATAACTATTACTTTAATTTCCTGTACTTCGTAGCATTTTCAGAAAGTGCATATAAATATTGGAAAAGCACAAACACCATGCTTTCAAATGCATATATGCACTGATATGTTGAGAAGTTTGAAGAATTTGCAGACAGCCTCATGATTCTCATAGTTCTCTGTTTAATCTCGCTCTGATATCTCTCCCTGCAGTCATGTTATACAACTGTAACGTCTTTGTTGTGAGACTCAAAAATAAAAACATTTTTTTCCACATTTAGCAAAGTGGTCTTGCACCACAATTCACCACAAGCACGAACCTCTCACACACTTGAAATCCTGTCTTTTCTTTAACCCGTTTTTTCTTTCCTTCAGGTACTGAGAGCAACAGACTCAGCACTCACAGCACCATTAGCTACAGCAGCGGGACAGAGCCTGAGTTTGAGGTGATCCCCAAATAACAACATTCTGTACAACAATCTTCACATAGACTTAACTCCTTTTTAACATCAGTCTGGTATTGCTGTATTACTGTCTGTAAACCAAACTGAACCTTCACTTTCTCTTGTGGTCCTGCACTTGACACGCATGACAGTTTCATTCTGTAGTCACCGGCTACTTCAGTTCCTAAAATACTTACAAGAGCTACTTATAGTTTAAAGGTTTGAAAAGACTCAAACTGCAGGATCCATGTTTTTCTTCTTCTTTTCTTGTTTGGCACTCATTGTTTTTGCACTTATTGCTTAATGGTTTCTCAGGAATCACTTGTCATAGTGTAGTCAGAGCTGTGATGCTTTCTTTTGACACTCTTACTGAAAACCCTACTCATATCCTAAGAGTCTTAAATCTGATAAAGGTAGATACCTATGCAAAATTTCCCTAAAGCCCAAGGTGTTATCTTCAAACTGCCCGTTTTGGTCCAACCATCAGTCTAATACCAAAGGATTTTCAGCTTAGTGTCACACAAGATCAAGTACTCACACCTTAAAATATAGAACTAGAGAGTGTTTGGCTTTTCTGCTTGAAATATTACTTAGGCAATTCATCAATTATCAACAAAGTTGTGGATTCCGAAGTAGGTTTCCGTTGCTCCAGTAACTGATTTACTGACTTTGTTTCAGATGTGGAGCAAAGTGGAATGTTGGGTTTGTCAAAATGTGTTTTCGGTGTCGTCACAGTATACATTTAATTTTTTTTGTTTTGTTTTTTTTCCCCAAAAGGACACGATAGAAGGTGTCCCTCCTCCACCACGACCTCCACGGCAGTCTGAAGCTGCATCCCTCACTGCTCCACCCAGGATTCCTCCACGGATCCCAGGAAGGTCAGTTTAAAGACCAATGATTGAGTTTACTGATGTTACAATGCAGAACAATGCAATATAGTTCAATACAATTGTATATAAAACAATACAAAGTAGCAAATGTATCGTATTGCAACTATGCAATGCCTAATAGCAAATCTAATAGTGTGTGGACGTGTGACGGAAACAAACAGAGGCCAATAATGAATCTACAGGCAGTGATGACTGAGAGAGGAAATGCTCCCCCACCAATGATTCACAGCTGTGCGGGGAGGAAGCCAAAAGTGAGAAGGCGGCGAAGGCGTTGATGTTGATTCTGTGTAAAAATAAAAATATCTACCCAGAGGCGAGAGAGCACATAGTGAGAACATTTTAAAATGAAAGCTCAGATCAAAGTGACCCTAAAAGTGGTTTGATTGTTAACTATAACTGCACTGAATTCCTGTAACTTTCAGAAACTCCGCAGTCTGATCGTGTTATCTTATTTTCTTCAGCTATGGAACATATTTGATCTATTGTATTATAACGTAGGCTACTGTATATATCGTCTTTCTTGTTCATGTTGCCGTTTGTGCATGAAGAATCTTACTTGTTTTCTGTCTCTAAACTTATCATAACTTAGTAATGTTTCTTAAATAAATGTAGGCTAAGGTGTCATAATAATGACAAAGGGAAATGAACACCTACATGACACCGTGGAAAGAAAGTTTGAGGTTCTGCAAATACTGTAGTGTGGTAAAACTGAGTGGGTTTCTTGCTAATCTCATGGCACTGTCAGATCTTATTGATAAGTGTGTGTTCTATAGATTTTTGTTGAGACTGTGTGGATGAACTAGTGAGTTCAGCTGAAAGTTAACACTGATGATAGAGTGATTGAGGGGATTTTGGGTGTTTTTGTTTGCCTCATTAATTTTCTCAGCTGTGATGGGATACAATATTATACACAACGAGTAAATAAACGCAGCACAGCGTGACCGATACCATATGATACCAAACCATCGATACGATAGGATATCCAACGTGACGCAACACAACATGACACAAGTATGATATACCTTTTCATGTGCCAAAGGAGATTCAAATTATCGGGTCAGTATGTTGCCCTACAAAGGCAAAATGCCGTAATGACATTTTTATTTAAGATGATTGACTTGAAGACTAGAATCTTTGTCTTTTTGAAAATTAGTATGCCATAGGAATGTATAATATCTGCGAAAACAGTAATGTTCAGTTACTACAAAACAGAACTAAAAACCAAACCACAGTAACTGCACTCAGGTTAGGTAATCTGTGGACGGAAGAACTTGTCATCACACAAACCTTCAGAATAGCCAACTAGACAAAACAAGAACTGTATGAAATGAGAGCTAGCTGGTGAGATAGCCACTGCTAGCTTACTGTAGCTAAAACTACAGCTAAATTTACAGATTTCCCCCTACACTATCTGTAATTTGAAAAATGTCAATTTTGATTAATGGACATCTTGGTTACTCAGTTTGTTACTCCACATAACTAAATAAGGCGGTAACTAATCCGATAATGATTTAGAAAACCCCACAATTAAACTCCTAAAGCTAACTAGCTTAGCAGGGTACCAGTAACCACCATTTGAGCTTTTGACGTGAGCGGAATTCATGTGATTTGTTGTGCTTAAGTTACCTTTTACTACCCAGTCACACATTTAAATGTGTTAAAATTGGGAATTCATTTATTATATTGATTTCAGTACAAACTCTTAGATTTGTTCAAATGGATGTGAAAGCTGACAGAACACATTTGTTTATAGAGACTGCGCAGTCTCCCTCTCAGAACGTGAAAGGAAGATAAAGTATCTGTATTTCTAGGTTTTACAGTGATTAGCATTTCTGTTCTATTTCAATGACTTATATGGGTGAAATAGTCGGCTTAATAAAGCATTAAAAACATTACAGCCTTTTTATTTGTGACACATTGTTATCACAATCACACAGATAACCAGTGAATAATCCAATTATTTGTTTACCAAGGATTTAGTAAAGTTTGAATTGTTTAGTGTGGATTTCTGGGATAAAGAAATGGCACAGTATACTGCATGGAACACTAGTTTTAAAGTCTGGATGTATATGTGATTATTGCTTCTGCTATGTTTTGTTGTTGATGATCGTGATTTGGAGGTGACAGTTTACCTACAATTCACTGTGTATTACTACATACTGTTTCTTGTAGGGTGCCAGAGAAGATGAATGAGCGCTACTCATCCTGCCCGACTCGAGCACTTCCTCAAAGACCTACTCAGAGACACACAAACTCATCAGCACCTCCCATACCTCGCCGCCTGCGGTGATCGACACGTTCACTTTTGCTGGGTTAAGTTTCTAAAGTTAGGAGTATTTTAAGAGGGATGGAAGAGTTACAAAAACAGGATTAAGCAAGATGAATACACACAGAGAGACAGTTTTTTTTCATTTTGTGTGTTTTCCTTTTATTAATTGTATGTATCAGTGTCCCTAACAGAGTAATTCAATTCCCATAATATTTCTGTGTGTTTTGTATGTGTGTGTGTGTGTGTGTGTGTAGGTGTGTGTGCGTGTAGGTGTGTGCGTGCAGGTGTGTGTGTGTAGGTGTGGTTTTAATGTTAAAACCTTGAACTGTAATAACCCTGGAACATATAAAGATTTAACTGTGGCAATTATAAAGTATAATAAAAACAATATATATATATATAATAAAAATAATATAATAAAAAGTCATTATAGTATTGTAGTTCTCTTTGTTATAAGAAATTGAAATCTTAATTATGATATGTAATCATGGTGGGTAGTGGGTCTCGTGTTTACTGTTAATGCTGTTCAGTATATGATATTCCTTTTTATTGTACTTATTTTACCTTAAACAAAGGTATATAAAGACTTACAATTTGGTTCTGATATTTGTATATCTTCATGCAAGGATGATAAATTAACCTTTAGGAATTCAGTTTTATTGTATATTAGACTTTAAGTAACTTCTGAATTTTATAATAAAATATAAAAATGCGTTCCTTTATACACTTAAATGTGTTCCTATTTTAATTGGCTCCTTTACAACCAGTATTGAGTTATTTATTGTGCAATATGAAGTTTGGCCACTTGATGGCGCGCCATATTCTGTTTGGATCTGTATGTGAAAACTTTTTCCAAGTTGGTTGATTTTCTTTCATTAAGCATGCAGCAGTTTAATGAAATTACAAATGACTTCACTGTTATGAATATAAATTAATCTTGACTGCCAAAACGGTCCCCTCTAGAGTTCTGGGAGGAGAGACACATGTAAAGTGTGAGGGAGTGTAACCTGCTACAGCTTCTGGTCAACACTTTCAAAGTAAAATCTTTGCTGATAAATACACAGCATCAAAATGAAAGATTTAGATTAAATGTTTTATTTATTGTATCATTCACTGTATAGATTTGTGGTTTATAATAATGCAGATTTGGGTTCAGTTCAGTCTCACTTTATCATCCCTGTTTTTCGCGGCAACAGGCAGCTGTTTTTTTTGGGAATATGCTCTTAAGGGAACATGCTCTACTGTAGGCTAGCTAACCTTACCTGCCCAGCACAAAATCACATCTAAAGTTAGCAACTAGCAAGTAAACATAGTGGAACATTTAGTGTATAAAGAGCCAGATATTTTTCTCAGGGGTTGATAGCGACGAAAAACGAGCTCACAGGAGGGTGAGTATGACTTCAAGTGGTTTAAAACAGGACTCTTAATGGTGCTTATAATGATTCCGGTTCCCTGGATGTGTAACGTTAGCTAGCTAAATGTTTGCTAACATGGTAGCCATAAACTTTGTAGTTTAAAAGGTGATGTCACTAAATTATTGAACCTTACTATTTAGAAGGTTGTGCCGAAATGTGTTCTCGTTGATATATTGTGATGTAAGCCTAATTTAACAAGTGAAGTAACAGCATATTTTGTCCTCCTCAACTTGGAAACTTGAGATGTGCTACCTTTTCTTCACCTTTTGGAAGCACTCAACCGAGAATCTCCATGTTGAAGCGCAACCTCCTTTTTCAAGTAAGGTAACGTTAATGATATATGTTGTTCAGCTGCCTCCAATTGGCCAACACATCTATCTATTAATGGATTATTTTAATGTGGCTGCAACGTCCAACATTTATTTCGTAAGTGGTACGTCAAGGATATAGACTAATTATGAAGTGACTGAGTCCAGGCTTTTATGGCGAAGGGACGGTGGCCCAGCCCCCGGTGCTCGACGGTTGTGTTGTGCGGCGGTGCAGACGTAGCTGAGGCCGGTTGAGTGTGAAGCGCTGACAGGACGCTGGTGGAGAGCAGCCGTCGGCGCACACAGCTCAGTGAAGTGTGTCTGCAGCAGCGAGCATAACACTGGATTACCACCACACAGAGGTAAGCATGTTCCTGCTCTGGATCACTGCTGCTGTGACTCTTCAATGTTTTCTGGAGATGTATTATTATTATTATTCCAAGCCTACCTTCGTTTCCTTTTTTTTTTTTTTACATTGGCATCATAACCGCTAACTTTGTGTTATTGATGATGCAAAAACTAGAGCCTCTTAATGTATTTCATATTCATCATTCAGTCATTAAGTGTGAATTTAGCAGACTTTATCTGCTTAAGTGCTTTTACGTGAGTCAGTGAATTTAAGACGATGCATCTCAGCAGAGAGGCGCTCTGGCTTTGGGACAGTTGCTGCAGTAGCCTACAGACTGAGACTGATACAGTGGGAATGCGACCCGCCATGGGTGGCGCACTGTGTAGCTGATATGCCCAGGATAAAAGCCAAATTCTCAAATCTGGGAATTAAACGCTTTCTGACTTTACACCTTTTTTTTTTGAATACTGCCTGGTATCATTTTGTAAAAAGACGAATCCTTTCTAGTGTGGTTGTTTCTTTACGTTGTCAGCTAGCAGTGTTAGGCTTATATTCGCGGTTGTCATTGTGAGTCATAGGGAGCAGACTACAGGCTACTCTGTATGCCTACAAGGAGGCTGTGACATCAGGACCATGCACTTAATGGAATGCATATTATGCGGCATGGAGGTGTTAGGAATAGTTTATTGAACAGTGTTTCACTGTCATTTGTATCACCATGTTGTCAGATTAGACTGTAGCCTTTGCCATTTTGATTGGAGGACTTTAAAGGTGAAGCATTAAGGAATGATCATGTTGGAGTAGTTTGAGTCCATGAGGTACTTTAGATTGTCAGTGATGTGTACTAACAAAACAGGTTGTAATGTAATGTTATTGTAGAGGAATACTTCAGTACAGTTTCTTATTTCCACTTCTTAGTCCAGTGACATCAGTGCTATGAGCAGCTGTGTTGTGTAACTGTAATAGTGCGAAGAATCTCTGCAGGTATTGACACAGTGGAGCTGAATGTTAAACTCCATACATGTTCTAGTCCGACAAACAGGTCTGGCTGACTGAATCCCTAAAATGAACAGCATGTGACATGAACAACTGCCTCACCGTAAGCGTGTCCCTATATAGACCCATAGACAATCAGATTTTGCAGTACAAAGCACTGTCAGAACAGACTTTTAAAAAACAAAACAATTTACTAAGTATTTGACAAAGAGGAAGTTCCACAGCATATTACGAAATATGGATTAGGAAAATACAGAATTGCACTCATCATTGTTCTAATTTTGAGCCAAATTAGTCACTGAAAAAAATTCCAGTGTTTTTTTTTTTTTTTTTTTTTGTGTGTCCTGTTAGCATATTTCTGAATATTCTGAGTGCAGCGTGAACTCTTCTTCTAAGTGTACCTCAGTTCATGGATGTCATTCCATCCCAGTAAAAAAAAAAAAAAAAGAAAAAAAAAAGAAGTTTCTTTCTCCACTGTCAGTGCTATGTCGTTTCCCTCTGAAACTCAGCATATGTCTTGTTTGCCTGTCTTCATTCATGAATTGACTACATCGATGATTTCCTTTTTTTTTTTCTTTTTTTTTTTTTTTACTTCTATGGATCTGTGTAACATGACGCTAAACAAGCTCGATAAAATATTAACCCCAACACAAATAATTCATCAAACTGCTTCGAGGACAGAGGCAAAGCAGTCCGACGGATTTGCTAAAGTAAAAAAAAAAATCTCTTTTCCCGTGTTTTGCTATGTGGACCGCACGTTTTTAAATATCACACTCTCCTCTGCTTGTCTTATCCCATGGACCCATTTAATAGAGATAGTGTATCTAGACCTTCGTTAGCTACGTGTTTAAGGACTTTGTGTACGTGTGACCAAATCGGTTTTGCCAAGTGTTTTGTCCATGAGTGAAAACAATATGTTAACTCTCTCCACAGCATGTGTCCTCTCTGCTCACTGCTACTTCGGAGCATGTTGACTCAGTAGTAGTTCAGCAGTGTATGAAGCAGACTCCTTGTTGACAACATGTCAGCAGAGGAGTTGGAGATGTTTACACAGAGATGGTGATAGGTCCGTGTGTGTAGATAGAAGTCATATGTTACCTAGCAGCTCAGCCGCCATTAGTTCTGTCAGTCACTCAAAGAGCAACCAAACCCCGATGACCTTTTGCACATATTATTGTGTAATTAAAGCAAGTCAAATAAGACCTAAAGGGGCACTCGGAGAGCGCAGACCTCCACCAAGGCATGCTCTATGTCACCGTGTTAACGCAGTGTGAATTTTCCCAGTGGGGAGCTCACTGTTTTGATAATTCCAACACCACATTAATGCAGCACAAACGCCCTCATTCACCATGTTTACGAAAGTGAAAAATAATTTGTGCATCTGCTCCGTGATTTGGAACTGCTCCAAAATTTGATAGGTTCCTCCTTGTCCCATGCTACGCCCTTCCAACTAGTTTCATGAAAATCAGGCAAGTCGTTTATTTTCGTAATCCTGCTTACATACAAACGGGCCAACAAACAAACCAAGCTGAAAACATTGAACTCTTGGTGGAGGTAGCTGGGAAATAGCATTTTTATTTATTGAGATCGAAAGGATTCAACACATGTATCCAGTTTACAAATGTACAATTTATCGTTTGCAGTAGTTCATACTTTATTTACATTAACTAGCCTCAGTTTTCAAGGAGAATTTTCTTTTGAATTAATCACAATTTGGGAGATTTCAGGTGTTTTGATATGTATGAACAGGATTCCAGGGTGCGGAGTGACTAGTAGTCAAACAGAATGTGAAGTTTGGCACCAGCTTTCATAAGCCAGCACACCTAGTTCTTGTTTTTTAAAGGACACAATAAATCAAGGTCATGCATTTCAGTCTTTTGGGCTTGACAAACAGAAATGATAACATGTGGAGTAGGCATGGGACCTGTTGGTATGAACCCAGCTCAGTTGTTAATATTTCATGAAGCTTGTTTAGCGTCCAGTTACACAGATCCCCTAGATTTGAGAGGCGCGACCCTCGGAAACACGAATCTCAAAACTGAATTTGAAAGATTTGCCAGAGAGCCGGCTGGCCTCCACATCACCCAGCCTTGTCTTTCCAAGATGATCTCCATTTGGTTTGGAAAATCACAGGCTACAAGAACACAGAATATTAGAATATATGAATTAGTTACATTATGCTTGTGTAAGTTAAATCACCAAACGTGGCATTAGAATTTGCTTGCTTTGCCAAATAATTGTGTCTTTCACCTGTTACTTTGACACAAATGAGAAGAAACTGCCTTTGTAGTGTCGGCCTAATGTACCCACGGGTTTAGAATAAGTGCAGACTAATGATTAGCTTTTAATAATTGCAGATCTAAATTTAAAACAAAGTTTAACTGGACAATAGCAAAATCACTTAGAGATATTCTTCTCTTTGTTAAGGTATATTTCTCAAAATCACCCTCCTCTATTAGTCCGAGTTCATCCATGCCACATGCTTAGTCAAGCTGGATAATAGCATGGCATTTACCAAAACCTTGGTAGTGACAGTAGTTGTAGAAAAACAGCCTTGTCTTCACTGTGAATAACGGATGGCTTTGAACACCAGGTTTCTGTTTTCACTCCATGTTAATGTTACAACAGGTCGCTTAGCAACCCCCCTTCTGCTTTCTCCATCTGCTGCCATTGGTTGAAGTGGATGGTGAAGTGAAGTGAAGTGTTTTTGCTTTGGTTTTTCGAGGTCCGTGGCAAAAAGAAGCCCCCAGATCATAGACCCATGTAAACAAGGCAGTGAAAAGACAATTTATGTTTCAGTGATGGATTTAAGAAGCAACACTCCTCACCGCCAACACCACCACCTCCGCCCCTTCTCCTCTGTGTTATATGTCAGCGACTGATGGAAAACGGCAGTTGTTGGAAGATATTTTAATAGGACCCAGCATGCGTCCTCCTTACTCATCATCACACAAACCAAACCAGAATTACTAAGTGACACTGATCCATAACAGGTTTATAAATCACTCACCATACAATATGATAAACAATAATGAAACTCTAATATCCCGCCACCTACATGAAGCCAGGCTGTTATTGATGGAGCTGCCTGTTGTGTTTGTGTCTGGGTGTGACGGGACGGTGTCAGACTGGGCCGGCATTCCTGAAATAGACCGATGATGGGGACCCGCTGGAGCCCTGCTACACGCTCATTTCACACGAGGATACCTTCATAGCACTTAAAATTGCTGGATTATCACATCGCTGTTTATATTCACGTTTAGCCGCCATATCCTATGACTCAATTATCAAGTAGTCCTGTCACACAGGCGCTCCGGAGGGTTATATTAGGGAACACGCTCAGAGTGTCCAATCCACGTCAGAGTCAAAACATCCAGCAGAGATGAGGAAACGCTTTCAGCACTCTCTCAGACAATGATTTGAATTGTCATCGCAGCTCACCTAATGTGCGGTACGCCCCATTATCTAAGCCAGGAGGAATCTATGGTGCACAGCTGAGCTCGTTATCTAGTGATGACATTAAAGGAACATCATGTGTGTCTCTTATTCATATTCCCAAATTAAACGGCAGCATATTATCTCAAGGAAATTATCGTTCTATTGCATTCGTTGTGGATTTCTTTCCAATGATGTCATACACTGTATCCCAGTTATCTCCTTATTTGTTCGTAAGCTTTTCTTATTTTGAATTTGTCACTTTGCACCTACCAAAGTAAACTCTCTAAAAGCCCGCTAAAGAGACACCACAGGGCTACTTGAATATTCAGTTTAATGTTTATCATCACTTTGACCCAAGCTTTCCCACTCTTGGAGTGTAGCCTGTAGCCCTTGCTGAAGATGTACAGTATCACCCTGGGTAAACCGTCACCCCACTGACATTCTTGTTACACGGGTCCGCTCTAAAAGCCTAGCAGGCATGTTAAAAGCAGGCTGGCTGTCTAACAGAGCATCTGTAACAGTCCTCCCCAGGACCGTTACACGTGCCAACCAAGTGTTCCCTGTCCCGGGGATCTGGCAATGGTCAGGACCAATAACTGTCAGGGCTTCTCATGGACAAGCTGGCAGGCTGCGAGCCTCTCCAAGCGCGGCGGGACACTTCTTTCATTGGCTGGTGTGATGGGTGCTTTTGCTTTCTTTTCCTCGGAAAAAAGGACATTTTATTCCCAAAGGTCACAAACCTCCTCAAATATAACAGTGGTCACGGGATCACTATAAACTCCTTAAGACACTATGTTACTGTGATATTTCATTAGGTGAGGTTAAAAGAATTAAGGCAGAGAAGCAGTGTTCATACAGACTAAGCTCAAGCTCCAATCATTATCAACATGAATGTGTAATCCCGCTCTGAGGCTTATAATGACTGCAGCGTGTACGTTACATACATTTCCTTTTATGCTGCAGTTGTTTGAAATTAACTTCAAATAGCTCGGTCGAGGAATGTGTACAATCCCAGGCTGCTGTCCAACGTAGGAAGCTGTTTATGGAAGAGAGTTGGAAGGGTAGGTGGGGGTTCTCTTCTCAATTAGGAGGATAAGCTGCTGCTCCGGAGCGGCCCTTTCGAGCCATGTTTGGAGCTGTTTGATGGGATCCACGCACAGCGCTGGATAGCTTCTCTCCTCTCTGCCATTTGTTGACAAAGCAGAAGTCAAATTGCGTTACGTAACAGCCCTTTCTGTCCGTCCATAGTACAGCTGAGCGTGTGATAAGAGCTCTTTTGTGTTAACATAGCTCACTTTTAAGGTGGCCTCTGACTGCGGCACAGAGACCCCCTGTGTGAAACGCATGATAGTTCAACTTGGTACCACCCCACCTTTGTTTAGTTTCCACAGGGGGTAGACAGACAGAATCTGGAGCCTGATTCAGATAAAGTGATTGTTGCTGCTCTGGTCCATTGAACTCATAAAGAAATTCAATTTCATGAAGAAAAAAAAAGTACTGCATCTACTAGGGTCAAGCCAATTTGTTGGATATGACCCATTTAGTTTTTACCCACTTTCAATAAGCTGAAAGTTTTTCCTTGACCTCAGCTACAACCAGTCGTCCTTTGAAATTTTTATTTATTACTGTAATATAAGAGTTTATACTTCCCACTACTATTAAGAAGGTGTGGTCAGTTACATGGCTTTAGTCTTGGCTTTATTTATTTAAAGGAAAAGGAATGTTTTTTTGTCTTTTGTTGGCTCACTTTTACTCACAAAATGCTAACCGGCAACATAGGATTCCATTCACTACGCTAAGCTAACTAGTGGCAGCGCTGCCGGTGTTGCACCGTACTAAAACATACAATATTTTCTGTATTTTCTTGGAATGAAAATGGATATGTGTAGAGATTAAGGCACAAATATAAGTGTTGGTATAAAAACATTGGTATCAGCCCTCAAAGCAATTTTAGCCCTGATGCTAAGGTTTCACTTATATATTATTCCTTAACATTGAGAAATAATTCATCATTGTGGAAAATACACTTATTCGCTTTCTTTCCAAAAGTTAGATGAGTACGTTGATATCACTCTAATGGCTGCACGCTAAATATGAAGCTTCAGCCAGCAGCCAGTTAGCTTAGCTTAAAGATGCAGTAGGTAAGACTTATAAAACTAACTTTCTGTCATATTTGCTGAAACTGACCCTCTGTTCCAGTAGAACTACATGGAGCAGGTAATTAAAAAAAAATAATAATAATCCGGCTCCTCTGGCACCACCTACAGCCTGTAGTGTGATTTGCAAAATCTGTGTGTCAATCAGTGCTCATGCACGCACATTCATTCTCCCTTGTGGGGGGAGGGACTGAGAAGTTGTCGATGTTCAAATTGTTTGGCTAAGTCCTGGATCTTCCCAATCCTACCTACGGCACCTTTAACATAAATTGGAAACGGGGGTAACAGCTGGCCTTGCTCTGTCCAAAGTTTAAAGGTGACGCGTTGTGCTGGCGATGCGTGTCTAGCAACGCTTCTTGGTGTGATAGGCAACCCAAATGTTCCAATACACTTTGATGAAGTGAAAACACACAGTGAGAGGGTCAAAAATGTAAGCTTCTGTACTGAGTGACAGGTTGGCATGTAGCCATGCCCTAAACCATCCCCTGCTTTATCGCCTGTTTTAAAATACACAAAATGAACATCACGCTTTATTAAAAACTGACTTGAAACTAGCAATTGAGACCATAAACCTATTTTGACAATGGTAATAAATCAAGTGAGAAGTAGGGTCATTTTGTCATAGACTATATAATAAGACTTCCTTTTCCCTGCTGGAAATTAGATAGAATACAGGTTAAAGGCAAACCTGCATTGGCTTCACTTTTCAGGCTGTTCCTATTATCGAGTTTATCTGATAATCAAATGATTGAGTCATTTTATAAGGCAAAAATGACAATTCACTAGTTCTACTCTCTCAAATGTAAAGATCTTCTGTTTTTCTCACTTTGGCTTTCGAACTGATGGTTGTACAAAAAAGACAATTTGAAAATGTCTAGGAGGTTGTTTTTTTTTGGACTAAACTTAAAATTGCTTAATCAATTTAAAAAGGTTTAATTGCTAATACTTGATAATAAAGATTAGTTGCAGACCTAATACAATTTCAAGCTGCAGTGTCTACATACACATACATCTACATGTTCCTGCTATCTTCCAATTTTTTATCACTTTTCAAAGATTTTGGTATCATAGATGTAATTACACATTCACATGCAGTCAATAATAGTCATTGCAGCCTGTTGACTGAAGTATTAAAACCTTATGGATGGTTGAGTCCTCCAGTAGCGAATTACAGCCGTCTCTCATCTACTGGCCCTGCAGGATCATTCCGAGGGGGTAGGAGGATTTTATATGGTGGTCTGCACAGTTGTTGAGTGGGTGCCACATTCCCAGGTGGCATGTGGTGACAGGCCCATCTGGGCACGCCTGTTGTCAAAAACAAACAGACCCCCTACATAGCGAGGGTCAAGGTCAAAGCTGGGACCGTCCCACCCAGACGAGACCCTCATAGCTCAGCCAGATGCCCCAGGAGGCTTCAGAGGGACCTGATGTATGTGGCCTAAGGACTCGCTGTGCACATCATCGAGTAGGTAATGCGCCTCCCTAGATCCGTAGTGATGCGTTTGGATGATCTTAGCCTTTTGGGAGCATGCTAGTTTTGGGAAGGTATTTTAGTTCCACTCAGGAGCATTCAGTTGGATATATATGCGTCAATGTGCGTGTGTTAGTTACACGTAGTAGTGGAGCTGAGAGCTCCAAATGCGTTTAGGTCATTACAAATGTTTTTTAGCTTAGATGGTTTTTTCAGTGGCTGCGATTTCCTGGAATCTTGTCTGCTTATTCTAGTGCATGAATAGCACCTGAAAGAAAAGGTTTGTACAAGGTCTCTCAGGTTTGTGAATTTGGAGTCTCAAGAGACGACCAGAAAAGCACTGAGCTTATGAGTGTAGTTTGCGGCAGTTTTGTTTCTCCTTCCTTATATTTATTTATTTTCTTGTTTAAATGTAGTCCTGGTCTGTTGGTTATGAGACTGCTGGTCTAATCTAACAGCGGCAGTTCACCAAGATACCTTGTGGACAATCTGATCTTAAAACTCATTCTCAATCATCTCGTTGAATTTAATTAATCAATTCATCTGTTGAGTTTCTGGTTGTTGTTTTTTTCACTTTCTGCTGAACTTTGAGCTCCCCACTTTAACTTTATATGCATTTGTTTGTGCCTTAAAGATTTGCCAAATTGACCCCATTTGTGAAGCAGAGTCGACGTGAGAGCTTTCTAGAATTATAAGGAGCGACAGTGCATTTAGGAAATTGCAGTTTTACAGGAATTTGGCTAATAAAGTCTCCTCTTATTTTCCTGTTTGTCTTGGCCCAGTCACTGCTGGCCGTCCCAGAGCTCCTGCACTTGTCTCCTCTTTTTCACAGGCAGGATGGATGGTGCTCTGAGGCATCTCTCCTAAAAAGGCCAGTTGTGATCTGTGCACTTGTGTGTTTATACAGCGAGCTGAACACTGCAAGCTGTCATCTTCCCATTATCTATAAGAGTTTCAAATACTCCCACATCTCTCTTTATACTGTATATTTACCATCTTGGGGTTCATCTGAGGATAGAACGGAAGTAGAGGTTGAGATCAGTGTAAGCGCTCCTCGAAGGAATGTCTGTAAATGATTTTGGAAATGAGATCACAGATGCATATTCTCCCTGGGATGCAGGGGGTCAGGACGCAAGTTGATTTTATTAAAGAGAGAAGGGAAATACATACACAGAGTTTCTGGTGCTCAGGGACAGCTCGGCTCCAAGACTCGAAAATGTTTTAATAGGTTTTTAGCTTTGTGTCCCCCGGGGGACTTGTTTGGAATCGCTCCCATTTTCCCTCATCCATTTCGGCCTATTTGTGGAGGTTTCCAGCCGGAACACGAGTCCCCTTCCTGTTCTGTAGGTTGGCTTATTTACCGCCATGTGTAAACATAGTGCACACACAGTCCCACACATACTCTACACTGTGGAAAAGGGCAAAGACAGAACTTTAAAAGCAGGTTAAAATTGACATCATATAAGAAATTCTAGATGGTTTTTGTTTGTGTTTTTCTTTTCTTTTTTGTAGCCTACAAAGTACTTTGTGTGTGTGTGTGTGTGTGTGTGTGTGTGTGTGTGTGTGTGTGTGTGTGTGTGTGTGTGTGTGTGTGTGTGTGTGTGTTTGTGTCTTGACTCAATCAGCCCTTTTCTTGGCATTTTAAATGGGGATGTCTCCTAAATCAGTCGTGCTGGCTGAGCACAATAAGGGGCCCAGCGGAGCAATGGGAAGTGTTTCACAGCCACTTTTCTGGTGGCCTTGGTGTTGCTTCTGCATGCTCCACTGATGCAGTTCAGATTAACATATGTTTGTTCTCGCTCACACCCTCCCTTCTTGTCCTTAAAGGGAAACACAGATACAAATTTGAATTCATATCATTGGTCGAGGAAAGGCCATACTTCGTCCCAAAATGTAAGCTAAAGGCATGTAAAGTGAGGCCTGCGTTGTTGGAGATAAAAGTGTCAACTGCACCTACATAATTGACATTTTATCCGTTTACCTTAAACAAGTTTTAACCTTTCAAGTTTTTCCTTTAACTGACAACCATGGAATTTGAAATGTCTGAAAGAGAATCATTATCTACAGAAAACTCCCTTCGCTAATTTATTTCACGTGTTAGCAGCTGTTGACATCCTAGATTAGGTTGTTTTTTTGGCTTTGTCATCATAGATATCACTGTCAAATAGCACACAAGTAACAGTGATATTGGACTCATAAGGACTCAGTCAACAGATTGTTTTGCTGTTTGCTCCCTTGGCTGCAATTCAGTCAGATTAGTTTTTATAGCACTTATCAGGGTAAAATAATACTAAGAAGACACAATTTTATACAGTATATTAGATCTTGCTATATAAAACACATCGTATTGCTTTTTTTGTGTGCCATTGATTACTAATAAAATATGAGGTGTGTTATAGACTAGATTAAAACTGGAGGTTCACCGCCTTCCTGTCTGGCTGCGTTGTATCTCCTTTCACTGTGTAACCCAACCATAGTACTACTACAATTTCATTAGCCGTATGCAGTCCCCGCTTACAGCTATTGGTTGCAGTGACTCTACTATTTCTACAGTAGAAGCTACAGCCAAGCCAACCCTTTTTAAGAAATCTCTTTGTGTGATATTGCTTCAGTGCTTACAGTCTTCCATAAGCCGACACTGCAGCAAAGCACTGGCCTGGTTACCAAACTTCCTCTGATCCCCAACTAATATTAGATATACTAATATCTGCAGGTGTTGACAATGTTACGCTACATGGATTTTCAGACTGCATACCCAGCAATTCAAAATCACATGTGTAAGTTGGGGATTTTGCTTAATAACAAAAAAAAAACCAGAAGGCATTTCACTTAAAGGCCACATATTTTAAAAAGTGAGATTTGCATGTCTTTTTTTATTATAAAGCAGGTCGAGGTGCTATATATATATATATATATATATATATATATATATATATATATATATATATATATATATATATATATATATATATAAAGTCTACTGTGAAAGTATCAAGGGACTACAGCGGGGCATTTTGGACAGAGGGTGAATACAGGTATATTCAGACAAACATGAGCGTTACATTTTAGTTTTAGTTTTAGTTTCATTTTATTTCTGTGTCATGCCAAACATTTGGACCATCCCACATGGGATTACAAGACACCACAAAACGCATACAAATCATATGGAGAAATACATGAATACAAGTATGAATATACATACATACAGTATACACACATATACACACACACACACACACACACACAACAAATCCTCATCTACGGATCATCTCGGTAAAGGGCTTTTATCCTTTAGAACATTAAAACCATAGAGTAGTAGTAGAAGCCCTAAATAAAGTATGAACCTGAATATTCGCATAATATGGGACTTTGTAACTGCATTTTATACAAACATGACACGAAATTGTCCTTGATGCACTTTATTGCTGTACCAAGCATCTTTGTATATCTGCATCAACTGATTTATGTGCAATATAGTTCCCAGATTTCAGATTTCTTTCCATGCCAACACTGTGTTGAATATTTGCATCCCTGTGTTTCTCCTCCAGGGCTCTCCAGAAGGGGGCAGCATAAGACTGAGCTCAACGCCCAGTAAGACATTTCATTTTAAATGACCCCTGAGTTATACTGCTTTCGGTTTAATAATTGGATGCTGGTGAAGCATGCAAACATTGAAGTCATATTCACACACATGCACACTTTCATTTAAAGCCTTTTATTTGTTACAGAATGTGCCAATATATTTCATTCCTTCTATCAGTTTCTTCATTTTGTCTTCTAAATAGGGTGGTTTTGCATTTACTTTGTGAGTAACTGCAGTATCTTTTGACAACATTTCAGCCACATGAAAATAAAGTGTGTGTGTGTGTGTGTGTGTGTGTGTGTGTGTGTGTGTGTGTGTGTGTGTGTGTGTGTGTTGAAGTCCCATCAGGTCCTCGAGCGGTCTGCTCTGTCAGGATCACGCCTCTGACAACAATGAAAGGCTCTCCTGACCTGATTCCTGCCGCAGGTGACGTATCCCTCCGCCTCATCAATCTTTGAGTGCCCACAACTGTGGGACACCTCATACTTAAAAAGAAACTCTTAAAACTCATTACTTGTTAACAATGGGGCGTCACTTTAACAGGCTGTGTCGAGACGGAACAAGCTCCAACTTCTCTACTTCCAGCTCTGACAGTGTGATCATGGCAATTAGTTTTACAGGACAGTAGGATATTAATTTGGTGGCCTGGTTTAGATGTTACAGTGAGTTCTATTTTGGTCATTTGGGGCATGCGGTAGCAATAACTTGGATTCCCAGGTGCTCTGAAGCAGGAGTGCTGCCTGTTAATACCAAATATAAGACTGCCATGCCTTGAACAATGAAGAGCCGTGGAAATGATACTCTTATTTTGAATGTTTTCAGATTTGGACCCCAGCAGAGTGTGCAAAGGGAAAGGAGTCGTGACTCTAAGGGCCACCCTCGTCCACATAGATGATGAGGGCTGCATCAGCGGCGAGCCAAATGTCATCACAACGCCATGTAAGTCCCAGCGAATGCCACAGCTGCTTCATAACAACTCTCCACATGATGAAAAAATATTTAGAGGACAGTAATAGTTGCATGGCTATGCGAAAACAGGATACGTCACTGGAGAATGTGGACAGACAGTGTGAGCGTTGCTGTTATTTTAAAAAGCATTTCATCATGTTCTTTAGTTGTAAAAATTCCTCACATGCCTTCCGAGTTCTGTTTTGATGTCAGGATTATATAACTCCTCATGTTTTGAAGTGTATGCTTTATCACGGGCACACTCTGAGCCATGATAAAGGGCAATTGCTCATATTTCCCTGTGAGTGTCAAAGAGCTTTATTGTAGCGGCCCGCCCACTGCACTTTGGAGCGGGGCGCCTGGACTGTGGGCTTGTTTGTTACGTTGAGCACATTGGACCAGGACTGGAGGCTGGCCAAGGCTTTTGGGGAGATGCTTTAATTGTTGTGGAGCCTGAATATAAAGGCCATTGGAACAAACAGCCTTTGCAGCTCTCTGAATGGGTGCTTTGTTCTGATGACAAAGTTCAGAGATTGTGGGAGAATCTATTTTTTTTTTTTTTTCCTTTCCTGGACATTTCAACATCTCTCTGTGCATGAAAAGGAAAGCATTCACGCCCCGTGGAATGAAATGGAGATTTATTTGATCAGCAAATAGCTGTTATGGTTTACGTTCACTGAAATAGTGTACTTTTTAAGTATCATCCTCAGTGATTATATTCTTGCTGCGCTTGCTGCCAAACTGAGAGAGTTCTGGACTCTTTTCAGGTGGCTGGACAAGCCAGATTAATGGAGACAGCTCTAAAGCAGGATTGGCTGAGGGAGGCAGCAACATCACAGCTGATTTACCTCCGGTAAACAACACTCAGTGCCAGGTACGTTTACTTCCACCCTATTTAACACAGGATCTTTGTTTTGCTGTTTGTGGTTTTACAATTATGAGAACTGGGGGATCTCTATATTTTAAGGTCTTGTGATTTCTGTATTTTCTGTTACCTTCAGGCCAATTCACCAGAGAGCATAAAAGAAAACCAGGCTCCATCCTCCACTGACATTCAGAACTATTTCACACCGACCTCCAGCTCTGTTTATCCCTGCACTAGCACAGTTAACCCCACCATAGTCCTGCTGCAACACAACAGAGGTGAGCACGCCGGTCTGGGAGTTGGGGATGACGGGACTCAGGAAGAGTTTCCAAAAGCTTGTCACGATCATGCTTTTCACATGTCTGTGTGGCATTTTATCAGCCAAGCTTTATGGTGCTCTTAGGTCTCAGCTGTCTGTGATCCCATTTGCCTTGTCTTGCTCTGTGTCACACATAACTGTGCTTTTCCACTGTTGCTTCATTGCTTACTGTCGTCACATTTCACTGTCCTGTCCTTGTCTGTCTTTCTCTCACAACAGAGCAGCAAAAGCATCTGTCTCATTTTGAAGGTAGGCATCTAGGTGATGTCTAACAGGTTGTTGTAACGTATCTTTTATTTCTTAGACTTAGCCACCATAAATCCCAAGTTTTATTACAGAGCAATATTTTCTGTTCTTCGACTGAAGCATCTGTCACCCTCCTACTGCCATGACACAGCGGGCTAAATTTGTCCGCCACAAGCATGATGAAGTGAATGAGTCATGTTTGATGCGTCAATGTATTGAAAATATTGGAGATGTTCATTTGTTGAACAAACAATGTACCAGACTGTACAAAAACCTTTTGGCTACGAGTTATTTTCTGTATATTTTCCTGCAATTTCATGTATGTTGCCCGCATAGCATCAGTACAACATAAAGGTGACCATGAGTGGCAGATTGAGATTTGACGCTGTCTTCCACTTACTTGACACCTTACACGTCTCATTCTTCGAGGCAAAGTGTCACATGCTGCATATGTGCTACAAAGTTTACCTGCAGTTTGTTCAATCGAATGCCTTTACTGAATTTTACTACCGAAAATTACAAAATAATATAATTACAATGCTCTTAGGCTGCATTTACACCAAATCCGACGTTGCGGCAGTAACACCAGTCCTACCATTGATTTGAATTTGGGTAGTGCGTTTCGGCTGCGGCGGTGGGGACCACAGGGGATGCCGGGGAAAAAAAGCATTGGCCTGCAGCGAAAAGTTGAAACTAATTTTTGGAGAAATGCAACGTCACGCTACGATTGCCACAACGCCGGATTTAGTGTGAATGCGTACTTACCTAACCCCAACCCTTACCATGACCGTGGTGGGAATGCACTTTGGTGACACTTGGTAAGCATTCATATCCAAAAAATAAAAAATAAAAATATTTTGCACAAATTAAATTTTTGTGATATTTGTCAGGTTATTTCATGCCTTGTCAAGTGTTGCTGCATATATTCTCCCCGAGTGTTGATATTAGTTACATTATAATCATTTCACTCACTCTTCGTTACTGTGTGATACAAAACAAAAACTGTGATGTAAAATGGAACAGTTGGTGAATTATAGGTATCAAATCTTGATGTGAACAGTGGTACAGAATATATCTGGTGCACAGCATGAAGCCTATGACATACGCTATGCATAGATTCTCCATGTGGTTGAAACACATACTAAGATATAATTGCCATTCATATTTGACCCAAGTCCCACATACCATACACCAATGTGTCTTTGTTTCTTCTTTTGAGTTTTGTCTGGCTTACAGGGTTTTTCATGTATTTTGTTACAGACCCAACCCCAGAAAGGGACAAAAGCCCTGATCCAGGGAGAGACTCGGTCAGTCCAGTCCCTGATATGGACTGGAAGAGGCTGAGGCTATCACTGCACTCCCCTGTCCTCAGTCCTCTCAACAAGCCCATTGTGCCTGTACGGGTGAGCCACAAAACCTTCTGTCAAATGAAGACAAATCTACTCAGTGCGGACGTTTAATGAGTGTTTTCTTCATATGACACATGGCTCTTTGTTGTTACAGTAAATAGCATTTACTGCACATTACTTTTCTTTATCGTAACATAGTATGTTCTTGTTTTATGCCGATTTAAAATTGTTTTATTATTTTCATTAGCATTAAACCATTCTCATAGGAGATATTTTTGACTTTTCATAGCAGGTGTATAACACTAGGAACTGATGACAGTAACAATGGCAGCATACACATCTCAATGGAATGCAGCCACCGTTAATGTTAATGTTACACTTGAACATCACCAGGGCTGCTGCTGCTTCTGCTGGAAAACCTAATGTTGATATATTTGTCTGTCATCCTCACCTGTTCATTTAAAATCTTACAATTTCAGAACACTGACAAGTCCAAAGACTGGTACAAGACAATGTTCAAACAGATACACAGAATACCTGGTAAGAGAAAAATCATCATTTCCTATGTTGTCCAGGTCTGATCACTTTTGCCTATCATGTTTCTCTGTTTGGTGTCCAAGCCCTGTGTGTGTGTGTTTCTATGTTGTGTCACGCTGTGCTCTGTCTCTCCATCACTGTGCTCAGAGCCTATTGAGGAAAACCCTTACCGCCCCACCTACATTTTCCCCGAGAACTATGACATTCAGATGAAATCTAAAGGTATCCGATGGCAGTGACTTTGTTGGCTTTACTGACCTGCAGCCATCCTGGGCCCTTTCAAATACTTTAGCTGGGTTTAACCTGTCATACTTGGCCCTGTGACAAAACCACATACCTCTAAGATGCTCAAAGTATTTGAAAGGCTTTTACCTCCTCTTTTCCGACGTCCCTTCCATACCATAGAGCCGCTGTTTCTATTAGTTTTAAATGCACTGCAGGTTTCGTGCAGATTTCCTGATCTAACTTGGTTTTGCTGCCCTGGGACGTTTTCAAGATCAATAAGTTTTATGGATTTAATGGGCCTTTTTATTTTTTATTTTTACAGAAGATATTTTGGCATGTAGGACGAGCACAGGTGTACATGATAAAATATATCCTAGTTGAATTCCATTTAGCTGCTTCAGTTTCAGGGTCCTGTATTGTGCATGCTGGCTCGCTGTCACACTGTCATGACTCACTGGGACATTTTAATAGAACAGAGCTGTCATTAATGTTATTAGTGACACCTGTGCTTTTCCTTCTATGGCCAGTCAAAACGTGAAACGTCAAAAATGTAACAATCTGTGAATGAAATAAAAGGCTAGCCCCACCCCCCTATAGCACATACCATTACACATACACTCCTTCATTAATCGACTGGCTGTAGATATGTTATACTTTTGACGTTTTAAAGAAAAGTGTCAAACGTATTAAAGGGGCAGTCCAACAATTTTACACATGAAGGGCAGTTTATGCGTCCGGAGTAGTAGCCCTGATGATGTCATTGGGGTTATCTCAGATAGGGCTTGGAGACTTCATATAGAAACTCTTCAATACAAACTGGGGGCAGTGCATTTAAAAAAAAAAAAAAGAATTGCATTATGGGAAATGTAGTAGCTAGTGTTTTTGGAGCTGATACTATATATGATAAAAAGTCAGGATATCTCGGTTTCTGCTGCATTCATTTTGACCATTATTTCTAGATCTGTCTCTGGCAAGTCTTCCAACTTTATGGAATTGCAACTAAATTGCTGAAATACCCCTTTAATGTTTTGTTGAAGTTTGTAAATATACTTTACCTTCTAAAAATGGATTGGGCCTATAAAATCTTAATTTAAACCTGGTGAGCTGGTTGATACATTGATATTGACGTGTTGACAAGGACGATGCACGAACCCTTGTAGTGTCATTCTACTTTCACTTAAGAAATTGTAACAATTACTCATGGCTTTTAACTTTTTGCTGTTAACCTTCTAATAAGCTTCAGACATTTGATTTTTTTTTTTTATATATACATATATATATTTCATTATTCATAAATGTCAACATCATCATACAGACGAGCATGAGCAGTCTTTTGATGTAGTGCACTATTGTAGCCACTAGATGCTGCCGCAGTCCTACACCAAGGCTATGGACTGTACTGTCGAGTGTAGAGTCTCTCAGTACTTAACCCTGGGCGCCTGGATGGCTCACCTGGTAGAGCAGGCGCCCATGTTTAGAGGTTTACTCCTCCTCGACGCAGCGGCCACAGGTTCGACTCCGCCCTTCGGCCCTTTGCTGCATGTCATTCTCCCTCTCTCTCCCCTTTCATGTCTTCAGCAGTCCTATCTAAATAAAGGCCTGAAAAATGCTCCTAAAAAAATGCAAACAGTATCTAACCTTCAGACCGTGTACTGATCCTAACAAGCTTCATCAGTCAATGTTTTGTAGATGGTTAAGGTTAAGTTTAGATTTCCGGTTTGGGGTCTGTCAGCCCTACGGAAGAAGACAAGATTTGTATGCAGAGAAGGTGCTGCCGGAATGCTTATTTTTTGTCTTCAGTTACCATGTACATTATATAGACAATAGACAATTCTGATAGTTGAAGTCATGGCCTCTTTGCTTTACAGTGCATTACTTATTCAGAGCCTTGATGCTCATCGATGCTTGCATCCCTTTTTAGCTCAGTAATGCTTCCTGTAAAGTGCTTTGATTTGACACACTTTGATTGTGTTTGGTGAACCTGTAAGGCTTGGCCTAATGGGAGGTGTGAAAAGAGTGTTTTAAATGCCTTCTGAATTATTTAGTGTTGTGCTATATGCATTACTTTTCAAGTAACAGAGCATAGATAGATACAAGTTGTAATAAAAGATGTTTGGTTGTTGTGTGTGCCCCTTTTTCAGATGATGGTCCCATTCCCTTTGGTTATTTGGAAGATGGTGAGTTTTGGAATTGGGCTTGCATGGAATTACAAAACTGTATATCATTCACTTTCAGTATTTATTGTAACTCCTCCAAGATGCAGCCGACATGCAGCATGCAAACTTAAACATTGGTAACATTTCAGTTGGTGCATTAGTGCAGTTGTGTATCATGCTGTTGATTGTTTGGTCGATGTGCCTGTTTTCAGTGAGACCAGTCCCACGCTCAAAAAGCGACGCTGAGGTCGATTCAAGAGGCCGGTCGATGCCTGTGCCAACGCGGTCCTCCTCCCTCAAACCCTCTGCCAAAAGGTCAGCGTCCTCCATCTGCTCCAACCCTCCTGATGACATTCACTTTGATAGTTAACACAAAAGCACTGTTCACGTTTGTTAGTGAAGAAATTATATAACTCACCATAAATATAATTCTGAGTAGGGAAATCCTATTTATGTCTGTTTCTTAAACAGACATAAATAGGTGTTTCAGTGTTCCTGTGATATGAAACAATGGCTGCAATAATAACAAATGCATAAATGTGCATGTTCTCACATTATGACGTTAAAGTCACTTCCAGAATAAGTATTTTCTTTATTTACATACAGCGCTAGTAAGCGTGACCAAACATGATTGTACACAGCAGGGCAAAAAAAAAAAATCCTTTATCCTCACTTTGCAAATTTAATTATCTGCAAATATAATATTTTGTCCCCAGTGGCATCCACTACTGTGTCCCCCAGTTTGTACCCGTGTGTGTGTGTGTGTGTGTGAGATTACTGCACACACACATGTCACATGCACTGACACAAGATGATCTCCTCTCAGAGAAATGAGTGATAGAGTGATGAAGGAGGACAGGTGATGGAGGATAAACTGTTGCCCACTAGAGCTGCAGATGACAGGTCGAGATGACCCTTCTCTTTCCTCAGGGGTTATGTATAAAGGCCAGCTTTGCTAAACGCGTCTTTGTCCCTTTTTGAAAACATCGCTTGTTGTTGTTGATGCTCAAAAAGAATTTGTTGTGTGTGTGTTTTTTGTGTCGGGAGAATAGGTGTAAGATTGGGTATTTCTTATTTGGGTATTTCTTATTTAAAAGTCTTATTTTGGTCCTTTTCATGAGTAGTAATTGTAGCGATGGCTGTCTATTACAGTAAGAAATTCTACCAGGAAATGGTGCGCTCTGTTTTTTGTCACAAGGTCCAATCTTGTTTACCTTATCGAATTACTGATTTGGCTCAACAGTGAATTGGATTTTCTGTCATATTATCATCGGAGGCGGAGAGGGGCAGGAGGAGAGAGAGCGGGGATAATGAGGGCGGACGTCATGTTTGAATTAAGAAAAAAAAAAATCTTAGCCTATGCTGGTTGCCATGGAGACTGCTTGATAAGGATTGGCTCTCTTTCATCCCACACTCCCCACCCCTCCCTGACACCCGCTTCTCCACAGGAACGAGTGGGAGCCCCCGGATAAAAAGGTAGACACCAGGAAGTACCGCGCCGAGCCCAAGAGCATCTTTGAGTACGAGCCGGGGAAATCGTCGGTGCTGAAGCTGGATAGAACGGTATGCTAGCCGTCTGCCTGTGTGTGTCTCTCTCTCTCTCTCTCTCTCTCTCTCTCCTTCTCTCTGTGTGCATGTCGTGTGAGCTGTCCCCCACTCCACCCACCATGCACACCCCTACCCACCACCTCTGTATCTAAGGTGCTTCCCGACAGCCCGAATCGCCATGTGCACCACATTCCTAAAGGGTATCCTGTTGCGGTGACAGATGATCCTGCTTGGCAGCGGGGGAGTATCACTTTCAAGGATAGCCATTGTCTTCCTGTCTTCGATTTAAGGTTATTGGGCCGAATCAGCTCGGTGTCCCAGAGGATCCCAGCACAGACACAATACATGGATCCTGTGTGGGTTTTTCTAAAGAGGAAATGCTCTCTACCCTACTTTTGTCTCTAGCCGTAGCAGTTTGTGCTGAATCAAATGGCGCAGCATTATTTAGTGTCCTTGAGGGCTGTCTTTTGAAGATGAGCTCTTTTTTTTTTTTTACATTTAATAGATAATTGGCAGCAGCTCCCTAAATCTACAGTTTTCACATTTACCACATGAGAACACATACATTTTGCATTTAGATTTCTCAGGTCTTTTATATTTCCCTTTTACATAATAGAGGACACGGAGGTGATCAGTATTGCGAATAAGTAGTTAGTTGATTATGTAATTTTTGTTTGTCTTATGCTAGGTTATGTCAAGCTAGTAGACATCGTTAGCCAAGATCTGGGCCCGATCCCAGTGGCAACAAATACACTCATTAGAAAGAGTTTGCTCCAGTTCATCCCGGGACCACTGTACAATAACGGACTCTGTTGTTTGTCAACCACAAGCTCAGTTATTATGGATCAGTGTGTTCTTGTTGCGTTAGCTGGCCATTTTCTAGGTCAGGTCAATTCTTTTTACTATTTAGTGCTGGAAGTCATGTTGGAACTGAGTATGTATGTATGTATGTATGTGTGTGTATATATATATATATATATATATATATATATATATATATATATATATATATATATATATTAAAGATGATTATATTAATCTCCAAAGGATGTTTTGTTGCTCGTCATTGGTATGTGTCTGCTGATTAGATAGAATAAAAATGAAAAGTAGTTCCCATTGAATAACATCACTTTTTGGGTAATGGACTTGGTTAAGGTTTTTTCCAGTCTATTTTAATGTGATACCCATATGCCCATACTAATCAATGTTCTTATGTGCATATGGGTATTGCAATAAAATAGACTAGAAACTTGGTTTTTGGTGGCTGAACTCTTGTCAATATACTGGCCAAGCCAATTGCAAACCAATTGCATTCAGAAGTTTAGTCGAGGCTAAGAGGCTTTAGCAGTCATATCAAATGAGTATCTACCAGTCTTTTTTCGTACAGAATTGCCACTTTGTATTCAATTGGACAGTGTTTGCTTGCTGAGCTGCAATGGAAGGATAGTAACAGTATGTATAGGACAAACAATTGCAGTGACCTGTAACTTTTTCAATGTGCATGTGTATGTGAGTATTGTATTAAAAGAAGAGTTTGACAGGGATATGCTTATTTGCTTTCTTGTTAAGAGTTTAATGAGTAGATTGATACCACCTTAATATTTGACCATTGAATATACAGCATAGCTAGCGCCAGCAGCCACTTAGTGTGAAAATGGCAGTTATGACTTTTGTGCCAGAGTATTACTTGGCTGGAAACAGTGACTTCCTTGAGTCTCAGTTGGTTGCCTGGCAACCTCACAGTGACAACAAGACACCAAGTGTGTCATAAACAAATGTGATATAATATGAGTTAAAGAGGTGTTGGTAGGTGGACTTTGTTACTATTGCAGCTGTTTCCAGTCTTAATGCTAAGCTGAGCTAGCTGGCTGCTGAGTGTAGCTTCATATTTAACGATCAATCTTCTCATCTTACTCTCCGCAAGAAAGCAAATAAGTGATTATCCAGAGTATCAAACTTTGCCTTTTAAGATAGACTTGAATGAATGTTAACCTATCCTTTTAATTTACGGTACTTGTCGTAAAGAAGTCTGTAGGTACCTTCTTCAATGAGAACACCTACAGTATTGTTGATCCTTTTTAGTGTTGGGTACAAACATGGGCTCAAACAACAATATCTGACTCATTATTTTTGGTGTGCATATTCTGTCCTGTCTGAACTGTCTTCTCTTTGTCTTTCTCCTCCTCTTCTTGTTGCCATGCCCCCTAGACTCAGGATGTAAAGCCAGAGGATGTAGATTTAGAGAATGAGCCTTGGTATAAATTCTTTTCAGAGATGGAGTTTGACAAAGCGGTAAGTGGTCGCTGTCTTTTAAGTGACAGTACATTGTACTTAATTGCATGTGATAACATCAATGTTCAAATAATGCCTAAACAAACTCTGTCACTCTGTCAAATGTCTGTATTTAAGGACTACTCCAGTTTCTACTCCCACTTTCACTTGCTGTATTGTACTGAATATTTTGTTATTGATCTTGCACATAAAAGGTTATGTGGCAGCATGTGTAAGAGGAAAATGTGTTTCCTATTAAACTAAATGTACTACCATGTGTTCCACCACCGTGACTTAACGAGACCAACTACTGATCATCTTTTATGTCTTATATGTTTTTTCATCATAAACTCTGTTTATTGTACTTTGTTCAAAGCACTTTATATAGCTCCTTTCATTCCTCATCGTCGCCTCATACAATTTAAAAGGATTTTGTCCCCAGTAGTGTCTAAAATAGTCAACCGAGATCTATTTTTGCCCTCTTCAAAAGTGTCTCTCAGCAATTTATTTGTATCTGTGATGCTGAGTAAGCACAATCCGCTCAGTCAACAGAAAACTGTCTGACCACTTACAATAGCTGTGGCTTTTACCCTGCACAATTTAGATCATTCATATTTAATAAGGCTGATTATTGATTAGAGTTTAGCAAAGGTGGCCATGACAAAGGATCAATTCAATTATGACAGGGCTGAGTTCATCAGCATCCTATTTTCTCAACAACAGGATATTGCGATCTCTTGCTAACCGTAGCAGCATCTCTGTTCTTCCATGTCGTTAATTTCTATGAGGAACACGCTGTTTTGTTTATTTTGATGTGCACTTTGCCAGTTACAATACGTATCCTAAGCCTGGCCTGGTAACCTGACGACCCAGATGTTTGTTTTTGTTTTTTTACACAAAATGTTGCGTGTGATATCGCGAGAATCCAGCTGCCGTGCAAGGTAACTGGCCTGGATGATTCATCCAGAAGTCACTCCTCACTTGGAGGGGCTGCAGTCCTCACGAGCATCAGGCTCCTGGGTAATCCCAGGCCCTTGAAATAATAATTGCTGCCCGTCTGCTATCTGGTATATTTACTAAAATACCCAAACAGGTGCAGGCATGTTGAAGCAGTATACAGTGTCATGACAAGTCCATGCCTTGGGCCTTAGTTGGCACAAGACAAGCGTGGCACTGGCCGCCCACAAACAGATGTTGGTTCTCCTCGCTCTCTGTCAGACAGAGCCACACCGCCACACCCTGGATCATATGAGGTGGCACCACTGACTATGACATGAGGTCATGTCCTAGCATCAGCCAGACGCAGGGGCAGGGTCTCCCATTCCCGGTTAGTGAATATGTGGAGGAGGTTTAGTGGTGGAGGCAGCCGACTCTGTCTCATGGCAGCCTGGATGTTTGCCAGATGATCTCGGCTTGATGACTGGCTCCTGCTTAATGTCAAAGTCACTTCTAAAGCTGCACCTGGTATGCGTAGTATTTGACCTTAAGGCCCAGCCAGACACTCTGGCTCATTGGAGTTTGATTGACATATCAGTACTCACTCGGTATTACTGGATGAGAGATATGGTTTTTGGAAGTCTGCGAAAGCCACAGTGCTCAGGTGTTAAATAAAGAGTTAGGCCTTCATGGCTCTGATCCAGTTAGGTCTTGTTCTTATTAATAACCTTCAAAGTGCTTTGGAGAACCACTTCTACTAATCAAGTAGTATTATAAGAAGGGGAAACTTCTTGACAGTATTAAAAGTCCATCTGATTCTTCTGATCCACATCTTTAGAACAGTCTTCTTGTGGTTTCACGCTGCTAATTAGCCAGTTGTCAACTAAATACCTCTAAAGAGCAGGCTTAGTGTAAGTAATACTTTAGATAATCCTACAAGACTGCACTATTTTCTCTTCTTCTTTATCCCGTCCTGTCAAATCGTCATTACTCAGCCACTTCTAGTCACCTAACATCCACTGAGTAAGAGTGACAGTAATCACAGTAATGGTCCTCCTGATTAATATTAACACGTTCTGGGTTCAAGAGGAGTCTGAAAACCCACCCAGTGACAGTTACAGTCAAACATAGGCCCATCGATATACATGGCTAGCTGGAACTGGAATTCCACACATAACTATGGTCAGGAAGAGCATTTTGGCCCCCTGCAACCGTCAGAGTGACTCCATCTGTCGAGCATATGCTGACGAGGGGGCTGCTGCCACACTGTCTCAGCGCTGAGTTACATACAGCCCCCACCCACCCACCCACCCCCGCGCACGCCACCACCTGACATATTCTAAAGGAGGCGACTCAGTAAGCCCGCCAGCTCATTGTGCTTTCATATTTAACCTCTGTTACACACTTAGCCTTTACCTTTAAGCATTTAGCGCGGATGAGATGAGGGGCGCTCATGGCTATAACAGGCCCTTCACACTGGGGGAGCTGTTTGTTTTCATGAGTACATATCAACACAAATAAGGTGTTGGAAAGATTGAGATTCATGTTACCATGACCTACTCATGATTGCTATTTTGAATATGAAAGTGGCTCTGAGTAGCCAGGGACACCTGTTAGGAAACATGCACATTCTGCAGAAAAGTTGTCATCAGTGTTCCACTGACTCACCGAAGGCCTTCATTCATGTCCATATACAGCTTCGGACATTTCACACTCTAACTGATTTTAAGCAAGTAGTTTCATCCTCTGTATTTCTTTATCTGATATATATCCACCGATTTCATGAGATGGATAAAAAAGTGTCTAGGAGTAATGTGATTTTAAGTGATATCAGTGTAGGATTAGTTTCAAACTGAACAGTTTTGTCCTTTTTGTATGAAGAAAAGTTCATATAAACTGAAACTAATCAGGCATCTTGTAAATAACCAGATTAAAATTCCATTCCTTTACTCCAGATAAGCCTTCAATGCCTGTTTCCTGTTTACTTTCCATTGATGCTGTGTGTATAAGCCCAATTACCCAGGGGTGTAAGGGACACTATCTGTTCCCCCTGATATCAGATTTGGGGTGGAGGGGGGGATACAAGACGTGGTGGAGGAAGGAAGAGCTCCAGATTATTCAATGACACTGGCGTGTCATGGAACATTTGGCTTTATAAATAGATCCGACTACAGACCTGCCAGCCTGATGTTCCGGTCTTATAAAGATAGGCATTTATTCTGAAAGGTTATAAATGATCATCCTGCCCTGGCAACTAAGTGTAAAGGTATGTTGTGGCAAATGAGCTGTTGAGAATGCTCCTTGTCTGGTCATCGGTGTGTGGAAGCGGAGACTTGGCCACGCCGTGGGGAAGTGGATGTGGTATTAACAGCATGGCCAGGCTGGCTGGGATGGGGATTGTGCAATCGTATTTGCAAACAACACTTGCGCTCTTATTCATAGTGCCCGTGTCACGTCTGTTATTTTTACCTGCTGTGACGTCCGAAAAGAGGAAAGCAACAGAAACAGTGGGCTAAAATTAGTTGGCTCTAAACCATTCAAAGTGCTAGTGGGTGCTACCACACTTATGACCACCTCTGTGTTTTGGAGATAATATCTGCTTATATTACATTTACACTTGTAGTCCTTTAAACATTTTTCACTCATGTGCTTGCAATTTATTTATTTCTGCCTTTATATGTATGCTTTATCTTTTATAACATGGTTATAATTATTTGTTTCTACAATCAATATGTGTTACTGTAGTCTTTACTTTGTCAGTAAGCATTTGTTTTGTCTTATTGGTTTGGTGTGTGTGTGTGTGTGTGTGTGTGTGTGTGTGTGTGTGTGTGTGTGTGTGTGTGTGTGTGTGTGTGTGCGTGTGCGGGCGTGTGTGTGTGTGTGTGTGTGTGGGCGTGTGTGTGTGTGTGTGTGTGTGTGTGTGTGTGGGCGTGTGTGTGTGTGTGTGTGTAATTTAGCCTGCTTCCACCACCAGCTGGTTAATTGTCCCCCGGTCTGGTCCACTGGTAATGAGAGTGACTCAATACCAGACAAAAGAGACGGCTTCACTGGGAGACAGCAGCCCATTGGCTGAGCCTGTGACAGCCCCCTCCCCGCATGGGCGCCCCCTGACCGATGCACGCCCACTCCCCCCTCCACACTGCCGCTTGTTTTCTCCAACTTGCATGCAGGCCAAAACACACGCTTACTCCTCCATGCCAAGCCCAGTCCAGAGAAGCTAAGAACCCCGGGTGCTCGAGACAAAAAACCCAGAGCAGCGAGTGAACGAAAGAGAGGAAAAGAAGAGAAAATCTGACCATAGCTAATGCGCCTGCCTCTGTTCTAGCTGGAGGAGACCTTCCTGTGGATCTATCAATGACTTCTTTGTTTGGTTTGTTGCAGAGTGCCCCCTCTTTCAGCCCCCTGGAAACAGCCTCCGACCTGCAGCAGTAGTAAGTCCATCCCTTCCTTCTTATTCCAATACTTGTGCTTTAAATCTTGCTTCCTCCTTCCAGCATGTTGATGATTATTTAAGGCATGTTACGGGGATAAATGTCAGCGAGAGGTTTCCCCACCCTGTAGAGCTCGCCCCCCCCTCAGCGGAGGGACCCCTGCTTCCTGAGGAGATCCTGTTAATAAGGCAAAAAGCTACCGGAACAGTGTGTCCTCTGTCTGTATTTCATGGTGTTTTTTAGGGGGGTTGGGGGTTGTAGTGTGGAGACATGGCTGCTATGTGGTGATTTATTTAAAGACAGCAACCTGGATGTCACTGGGATAGAGGGAACTCGCCCAGCTGCTGCATAACTTAAAAACCGTTATCTTCTTCTGAATGGGTGTGTGAACATTACTATGAGCGGCAACTGGATCATTAAAGTGGATGCTAGCTGTTACTTAAACAAGGCTTACCAAGCCTTTGATCGTTTTAGTTTTTGCCCGATGAGATTGACATTTTCTATTTCTGTTTGTGTAATAAAATGTAAGGAATTTAGGACCGAGCCACGGGGACTGTCTTGCACTCCAGCCCGGGGAAAATAAACTTCCTCCCACCATTTCTGCTAAGAACTTTCCATCTGCTGCAATCATTAGGTCATCGTGGCCAAGTATCTGAAAAGACTTTTCCAATCCATCTTTTTAATCCATTGATTTGTTATTAATTTTGAAAGGAAGAAGCTCCTGACGAAAGGGGTGGTGGAAGTTCACTCACCCTAAACTTTTCAAAGGAAACCTCAAGTCATAAACTGACTTCCCTCAAAGGCACACATGTTTAGGGCAGGATGTTGTTTTCTCTGGGGTCTGTTTGAAATCAGACACATTTTGAAGAACGTTCTTGTAAATATATCATTTGATTGTAAAATGCAAAAAAAATGTGCCACTGGTGTAGTGTCTTTAGATGAATGAACGAACCTTTAAGTAAATGTCTTTTTTTCCGATTAGACACACACTGTGTGCACGATAGCTCTTAGAAGATTGATATAAATAATCCCCAATTGTTTGCATGGCCTTACAATAAGAGCTCCGTAATTGGCATTTAAATGAGCCCCTTATCATTCCAGGGAAATATATAAACATTATAGTTAACCTGCAGTAGGTTCTGCCCCTTGTTCTCTCTCAGGCAGCATACTTACTGTTGATTTAACCAGAACCGTTCCAGAAGATTGTCTTAAATCTTGCATGGCTCCTGTCCTGCACATTTCCTGTACAGCATTTCTGTGAATTCTTCTAAGTAACCTAGAACCAACGTGATTTTAATGGCTCTCTGCAGTCAGCAGTGCACACAGCTATGAAAGAGCTTTTTGTGTTGAGGTAGTGAACAAGGAGAGTAATGTATCCATACATTTGTGCAAGCTTGTAAAACTCTTACAAGACTTGGCAACTCTGCAGATATAAAACACATTTGGGAAAATAAATTCCTCTTTTTCCTAACACTAGTGAAAAGTGTTTGTTATTTCACCTAGATGATAGTGGAGTCTGTCAGTTTAATGACCGTGTTTGTCTGCACAAATAGAGGAGCAGCGTGAGTAACACGAGAGCGGCATTTGAAAGAGAGTAAACCTGACAGTTGTACAGGTGCATGGCAGGGGCTGATTCCCCATGTGGGAATGTTCAGAGAATATTTATAGAAATCTGTCCTGTTGGCCTCTCGGGAATGCCAAGATATGTGTGGTAGCAAATGCCTCCAAATTCTGCACTTTTTTTCTCAAGTTTTTTTTCTCTGCGTCTGATTATTTTGTCTCCCACAAGTCTGCGAAGACAGGAATTACCTCAAGATATACTAAATAAGAACCATATGACTGCTCATTGCCCAATTTGTGCGCCTCTGGTTGTCATAAAAAGCATGTAACACAACTCTTCTGAATGAATTTGACTGTGTTTAATTAGCTGTCTGCGTTCCTCTCACCACTGTCTAGCTCCTCGAGCAAGTCTGGACACAGCGAGGTGGAGAAGGACGGAGGATCATCCACAAGCGAGCCTGGGGCTCCAGAATGCGACCGCCATGTTTACAAGACTGTCCTGGAGGGCGGCGACATTCCCTTACAAGGTCTACGGGCCCTAAACAAGCGCCAGGCAAGCTCCTCCTCCTCTAAAGGTAGGATGACAGCCACTTCATATGTGTCCAGTAAAATGGCAGGTGTGTGTGTGTGTGTGTGTGTGTGTGTGTGTGTGTGTGTGTGTGTGTGTGTGTGTGTGTGTGTGTGTGTGTGTGTTTATGGATGTGGGGGCTAGACAGGACAGCAGGCCATTAAAGGCCTTTCCTGCTGAGACAGAACCAATGACTTACAGACATGATGTTGGACCGTTTCCGTTTACGTTTCTGTTGGTATCCACACATTTTCTTCGCTCCCAGACCTCACAGCATCGGCCAATCACCTCGCAGCATTCATCCCCCCCAGCAGCTTTTGATTTATTATTGATGCCATGGATGTTTTCGTCAAACGTGTGCTGGCCATCTGCTTTGGAAAACTCATGGAGGGAGTGAGGTTGTCTTGCTAAGTCGATGGAAGCTAACCTTGGAGAGTTTCCCCTCTCTCGCTCCAGTTGTGTTGCTAGGCAGGCTTAGGGCAAGACTCCAGAGCGTTCCAGCGCCAGGGAGCGGAGGGCCAGAGAGGGGATGGATGAGGAGGGACGGGCGAGATAAACAGACAGGGGTGAGATAAACAGGAGGGACACAGAGGGTGGGTAGGCCTAAGGAAGTCAGCTGTCAGTGTGAGGTCAGGGGCTGGAATGCCTGCGCACATGGCCAGGGAGAGAAACGCTAGGGGAGGAGAAGAGATGTAAGAAAAAGAAAGGAAGGGACAGCGTGACCCCGCACGTCATTACATTACATCTGGGATGGGACACAACAGGCTGCTTTAGAAACTGTCCGCTCAGAGTTAATGCTTGGTATTTTTTCCACAGTAATTAATAACTAATGTATTGATTGTTTGAACAAAGATGTATCAGGATAGTTGTTTTGGCGTTTACCCAGTTGCCCATGTAGTAAATGGATTTGGCACTCCAGTCAACTGACTAGCACGCACTTTCATTAGCCTCCTGCCCAAAGAAATAACCAAGTGCTAGAAACCAAAAACATCATCATGTGTTTCTGTCTTGTGCTCACGAAATCTAAAAAATATCTGTATTAATCTTTGTCTTTTTTTAAACTGATTCTCCTCAAGGGCTTTTCAGCAGCTAGGACTCTTTACTTGCCACATGCCCTGGATAGTGTGTTTATTTTATTATTTTTTAAGATTCTTTTTTTTTTTGGCATTTTTAGGCCTTTATTATTGACAGGACAGCTTGGACTTGAAAGGAGAGAGAAAGGGGGAATGACATGCAGCAAAGGGCCGCAGGTCGGACTCTGTGTGTGTTTTTTCTGGTAGATATGAAGCATGACAGATGGGTCACTCATGCTACAGAAGTGTCTCACAGCATGTGAAAGTGTTGTGTCACTTCCAGGTTCCATCTGTAGTGCTATCACAATCATACTATAGCCAGGAACTGACTATTGCCAGGAAGGGACATGAGTAGTTGAGTTTCTCAGAGGTCTGTGACAGTCATATTTTACTGTCCAAGTTGACTCAGGATCCATGTAGGGGAGCAGTGTATTAACAGAGGTGCCACAGAACATATATCGCTGCAGCCGCCTGTCTAATTGCTGAAAGCAGAAGAGAAGAATATATTGCACGTAGGAGGTTAAAGCTGGACAGGCAGCGGGGATGTTATGAATCGGGAACAGAAAAGACTTGAATAGTTTTTTTTTTTTTTTCGTTTTTAATTTATGATACTGCAGTCAGTGTTAAGAATTCCTATATGAACTACAACATCACATAACATTTCATGGCATATTGCTGTTTTAATACTTTATGTTCCACATGTTATGTTTCTGTTTACAGTGATATTGATAATGCAAGAATCTGTTAGACAGTAAATTTCCTGGTGTTCCATTTTTACAAAGCATAATTCCTCACTGCAGTACCATGCTGTTACTATAACAGTCATCTATGAGTCTGCTTCCTCTTCCCATCTACTTTCGATGGAACTTGGTCTTTACTTTAGAAATGTGCCTGACTCTGTTTTAGTGTGTGTGTGAACCTGTGACCATTGTAATCTAATATGTTGTTTATTCTGTTGTCCTGCATGCTTGCCAGTGGATTATAAAGGTGGGAATGGCTATATAATTTCACCCTGCTCCTCTGTAAATAGTCGATCGGTTCTTGCCAGTAATGCAATAGGTAACCAGTGTAAGACTATGAAGCCTCTATCTGCTGCCAAAGCCTGCATACCCCAAATCCTGCCCTCTAAGTTCAAGCCCAAGCTGCTGCCGCCCAGTGGTGACAGTCAGGAGAACAGGACTAAAGCTGTCAGGCACCCAAAGGCCCACAGCTGTGAGGATCTGTACACAGGGCCATGTGACACAGACTTTGCTGGAGCAGAGGAACGGGAGACTGGGCAACATCCAGACTCTAAGTCCAGCTGTGGCACCGAGTGTGCGGACGGCCTCAGGAATGTTTCCCCTGCAATTAGGAGGAGCGCGTCGGAGTTTTCCAGCCTGTACAGGACCATGCATTACATCCAGCGGCCCAGCTCGGCCGGCTGCAGCCCCCACGGCAGCGTCCGCAGCCTGGCTTCTCTTTTTGAGAAGTCGAAGGCCGAAGGGGACGATAGGTCCGAGGCGGATGGCGGGGGTACCATTCCACGGGATGCAGTGTCGTCGCGGGTCAGTGAGTTTGAAATGATCATCCAGCGGTCCAGCTCGGCGCCGAGCCGCTCCTCCTCCCTGCCCACCCTGCACTCCAGCCACAGCCACAGCCCCGACCACAGCCCCGCCCACCTCTACATGGCGTCTGCCGTGTCAGCGGAGTCCCTTTTGGTAGCTGACGCCACCCGGATGGACGCCTGCTCCCCAGTGGAGGCAGGGGCCGAGAGCTGCAGGGAGGAGGCCTTGTCACCAGGCAGCGTGACTGTGGAGGAGGCTGCTTCCTCCTCAGAGGACAGACGCAACGTCAGGACTGAGTCCCCCTCTAACACTGAGGCCGAGGTTGAGCAGATCTTCAGTAAAAGTTCCCCGGACCTGGTCCACCAAAATGCCAGTGGATCAAAGAGTCCCTCAGCACTGCTTGCCGCATCACCTCCACAACAGAACCATCTCCACCACCACAACCACCTCCTGCACCACCTGAACCATCAACTCCTCCTCAAACCCAGCAAATGCAAAGGCTCTTGCCCCGCCTCCTACACCCGCTTCACCACCATCCTCAGGCACGAGAGGCAACAGGCCACGACCCAGCAGGAGAGGCCCCCACCTTTGGAGAAGAAGACCACGCTGCCTGGGAACCTCTTCCTCATGGGCCCCGCTCCCTTCAGGTTACGTAAGAACCTGCAGTCCCACCAAACTCGGAGGACCCTGTTAGCCACCAAGGTGACAGTGGACACCCAGAGACCCAGCACTTGGTCTCCTGAGCCCAGACCTCTGATCCCTCAGCGCCTGTCCTCCCTGGAGGTCCTGGAGAGGCTGAGTAACGGGGAGGGAAGCAACACTGAGCACCTGAGTAACGGGCAGGGCTTGGACGCCAACGGGAACCTACTGCAGCCGCTGGCAGCTCACCGCAGAGGTGGCTATCTCCATCCCTTCACACCACTGTCACCCTCCTCTCTCCTCGCTGTGTGGTCACTCATTTATCTCGACTCTCTCTCTTCACATTGTGTCCCTTTTTTTTTCCTCCACAAAGCAACGCCGCCACCCTCCATCTCTAGTCTGTGTGGTGTGTTTACAAAGTGACAGGGAAGCCTCCATCTCATTCTGAGTGTGCTGTTTGGTGCTCTTCCATTTCACTGTGAATAAGTATGGTCCCCCCCCAAACGCATCAATACACTCCAGTGACTCTAGGAGGTTCAGGCAGCTTTTGGTAATGTATATATCTCCTGGTGACATCAGATTTGAGTTGTATGCAAGAGTGCGAGATGCCTGCATTAAGCCTTACATCGATACAGACCGAATTCTGTGTTTTATGACATCATTAAGGTCTAAGATAAATGGAGATGAAACATCACTTCTGTCTTTTTTATGATCCTCAATGAGACAATAAATTGTGTCCTTACACAGGCAGTACATTTGAAAACCTTTTAAAATACAATTTCCAGCCTTCCTCTGTAATGTTTAAGCAGGATATTTCGATATAACATTGCATACGCTCTCTTGAACTGATGTTTCACCATGTTTTTTTTTCTGTTTTGGGAACAATTTACATCTACAAGTTTTCATTCTCTCCCTATGAAAGGTTTGTTTTAGCCTGACAGGATGTTCCCTGCTTTGATTTCTTTTACGTAACAGCTGGGACAAACCTGAAACATTGATAGTTGTTACTCGTGGCCCTTGCTAGGGCAACAGAATGAAACCTCTATGGTGGTGTGGGGAACAAATTAAGTCACGAAGATATGTCGATCAGTAAATCCATAATGTCGTGTTTATTCTTTTGGCCTTTATACAGTAGGTTTCATTTTTTTTCTTTCCTGCATTTGTTTTTTCACGAACACACATCTGACCATTCTGTGTTAATTCCTATGTGCATGCAGGAATACATTTGGCTTTTTGGATGTGTGTGTGTGTGTGTGTGTGTGTGTGCCTTTTTGTTTTAGTGTTGCAGAGATTATGGTGTTCATTCCAAGCATGCGTTGTAGTTGCATTGTATATTTGTATGATTCTATTCATTGGAATTAAGGAGTTGACTGCAATATCATCATCTTCTATTTGAGACGTTTTGTTCTTTTGAGTTGGATTTGCCTTGAGGTTGACAGTAAAAAAAATGCTTCACGGCTTAATCTTCTTTCTGTTTATGTTTCAGACTCGTCCCCAGTTCTCGGAGAGAGCCAGGATGACGTGTTGCGAAGGCGTCACGGGGACAAAGAGGTGAACTTTCTTTACATTTAAGCCAAACTTTCATAAATTACACCCTCACTGGCAATGCTTTGGTCAGGAGAGCTGTGTTAAGAATGAGGAAATCCGACAAACAATGTGTTACATGAATAAAAGAGCAGAGGAGAGCCATATCTGGAGGGGACAAACACTTTAGTCTGGTTTCCTGTCAGAAAATCTTGGAGGAGCAGCGGCGGCTGAAGCGGGAACAGGAAGAGGCTGACACGGCGTCGAGACGACACACAGGCATTGTCCCGACGCACCACCAGTTCATCACCAACGAGCGCTTCGGAGACCTGCTCAACATCACAGATAACACGGAGAAGAGGAAATCAGGCGTAGAGGTACAATACAGGGCCGTGTCTTATCCTTCTGTAGGCAGGAAAAAAGACGGCAGATGCTTTGTCAGTTTGCGTGTGAGTCAGAATGAGGGGGGGGGGGGGGGTCGGGCTTGTCAGCGGGATTTTTGCGGACACAGATGGCTTTCTCTTCTGGGTCAACAAATTTAGAGGGGGAGAGCAGCGATAGAAGGCAAAATATGAGTTGTTGAATGTATCACTGAATATCTCCAGTAGGCTTCCAGACTTCACTTGCACAGTGCACACCGTTGACCGGATGTATAGCTACCCTTTGGTGTGTTTACCAAGGTTTGCCCGCTCCCTTGGCAGGCCAGTCTCCCAGTAAACGACCCCCAGTAGTTTATTACTGGACATGCTCCAAAGGAACCCAGTCAGTCACAAGCACCTCATTCCTGTCATTGTGAGAATATTTATGTTCAGACGGGGCACTGAAAGGACAACTCAGGCAGATATACAGCTCACAACAAATTCCAGAAGAATCTTTTCTCAATACACACATACATACATGACAACACCCAGAGAGTATAGTAACCAAAAAGTGACAAAAGTCCCCTGGTAGTACTAGTTACCAGGTCCCCTCGACCTGGTTTGTGAAGTCAGAGGTGGTCTGGGGGTCCTCTGCCAGAATTTCTTTTTTTTTCCTGCATTTCTACATACATTTATAGGGAGTGGTGATACAAAATCCAGGAAATAATTAAGTCGATCATAATGATACATTCTTCCGGAAAACATAGTACTAAACCGTGTGTAAGGGTATAAAGATGTCTTACTTTTTTACTTTTACTTTTTAATTTTTCTTAATTTTAAAATATTGGACGATCACCGAGACTTAAATATAAAATACCATGTGGCCTGGGTTGGTTCAGCGGGTAGAGCAGGTGCACATACATTTAGAGGTTTATGCCTCGACGCAGAGGTCCAGGGTTCGACTCCGACCTGTGACGATTTCCTGCATGTTTTCCCCCTCTCTCTCCCCTTTCTCACCTGTCCTGTCCATTAAAGGCGGAAAAGCCCAAAAAATAAAATATATAAAATACCATCAAACTAATTTGAAAGTGTGGGGGGGACACATAGGGGATTTTGAAAAGTGTGTGTGGGGGAGGGGGGACATGTCCCCCTCTGTCCCCAATGGAAATTACACCATAGCCCCCATTTCTCTTTCGTGTGGCACATTCAGACGGGATAAGTGAAGTCTGTATTTTACTCAAATTTACTGACATCTTCCCATGGATAAGATGTCAAAGCTCTGTCAAAACTTTCATTTGTAATTGGCAACGCAGCCAAAATTACCTCAAATCACAGAGATGGGATTAGTATTATCACACAACCTCTGTGTCTGGAAAAATATGTTAGGTAATTTGTGGTGAAATTTTTACCTGACAAATTACTAGAGGTCCCTCAGGTAATACAAGTCCTCGGGCTAAAGATGTGTGTGTGTGTGTGTGTGTGTGTGTGTGTGTGTGTATGTATAGGGGTATTTAATCTTTTGGATAACATTCACTGACTCAGTACAATTTAGAATAATATGTATTTAATAGTATGTAAGTAGTATGACATAAGAGTGAGTGAAGTTTCTTTTTTTTAATTTACACAGAGAACTCCAGCCATGGCTCGCTTCGACTTCAGAGCAGAAACTCTAAAGTGAGTAATCTATCTATGTGTTATCAGTCTCACAACCGGTGGTATGTGTTGCAGTTCTCCAACTTTTGTAGATTTACATATGAGTAGACCTTGCTGATGTAATTATCGGCATGTGTTTGACTTTCCATCTCATAGGTGGGCTAAGCAACTTCTGACAAACCAACGCCAAATCATACAATTGCAGGAAATTACTGTTTAGAATAGTGGAATAACAATAGATTTCCAAGCTTTGACTTGAATGTGAATAAATCCCACCCATCTGTTTAGAATCTATTAGATCTCCCTTACTTAATTTTCATACTGTAACATTTTTGGTCGCTTGTTTCATTTGATGTGAGTAACTAATCTCTTTGGAACATTTCTAGGGAATTACCGTTTCAGAAGGGAGACATTGTCTACATTATTCGACAGGTGGATCAAAACTGGTATGAAGGGGAACATCATGGAAGAGTTGGCATTTTCCCTCAAAGTTATGTCGAGGTATGTGAGTTTCCAAAAATAGATGTTTTATGTAATTCTCAGTTGCAGTGTTGCAGATGTTTTGCATAATCTTTCTGCTGCACAGTGTGATTCGACTTGTACTTTCTTACTCAATCAGATGTTATGTGTTGCCTTCTTCAGCTCCTTCCCCCCACAGAGAAAGCCCAGCCAAAGAAAAGTGCCCCAGTGCAGGTTCTGGAATATGGAGAGGCTGTCGCCCGCTTCAACTTCAACGGGGACACGGTGGTGGAAATGTCCTTCAGAAAGGTATGGAGGGGGAGATAGTCATTACAAATTGAAGAACCTTTAGGGGCACTTTAAAGTGCCCATATTATGAAAAAAATCACCTTTTCTGGGATTTGGGGTGTTATTTTGTGTCTCGGGTGCTTCCACACGCATACAAACTTTGAAAAAAACATCCATGCTGTTTTTAATGGGGGAGATACGGGTTTCTAAATGTGTCCTGCCTTCAGTCTCCGGGTGAGCTGGTCAAAATCTGCACGGCTTTTTATGTAACGAGGGACCTAGGGGGCTAACCGTTAGCAACCAGCAGCTAGCATGCTAGCGCTAGCATGCTAGCTCATTCTCAATGGCAAAACACTGCTACAACACACACAAATTCACCCTAATCTACAAAATAAATTGTATAGAACTACTTACATGTCCCTGTTCTGCAGGTTTTCCACACAAAGTTGGAAGTGCGCCCTCGTTTAGAAGAAGTCTCCTTTTGCCCAGGCCGAAGTTGGAGAAACAGCTAGCTAGCTCATGTAATCCTTACCTAGGTACTGACTGACAACATAGATGTTACAGAAGTTGAGATGTCTCACTCTGTAGCTAAAACAGAGACCTGAGACAGGGTGAAAAGAGGAGCTGCAGCAATGTGCAGTACAACAAAAATATGGTGTTATTTGAAAATTAAACCATGTAAACCTATTCTGATACAATCTCAAATTACAATTATGAACCTGAAAATGAGCATAATATGGCCACTTTAAAGGAACTTTATAGGATTTTTCGTATATAGAGTTTATCCTTTGGTTTCTCACGCTTTATTTACCTAAAGGAATGGTTCACAATGTTCTAAACCGACTGAATTTGTATCTGCAGGGAGAGAGGATAACGCTGATCCGTAGGGTCGATGAAAACTGGTACGAAGGCAAAATCTCAGGCACCAACCGCCAAGGCATCTTCCCCGTCACCTACGTAGAAGTGAACAAACGACCCCGCATCAAAAACGGCGTGGAGTATCTGGACCCTCCTGTCAGCCAGTCGCCACAGCGCAGCACCAACGCTTCTCCTCAGGTACGGAGACCAAACTGCTCGGTCACTTAAACGTGGGATACATTTACGGAGGTAGTGACGACTGACGAGAGTCAGGCAACGAGTTTTTATTTGTTAACGTGTTGTTGTTGTACTACTACATTTCTGAACCCATAAAATAGCTTCTGTGTTCACCTTGACACCCACCTTTTCATTTAATTCTTTTTTTTGCCCAGTGAAATTGTCTCATCTTTCGTTTCCTTTTCTTTTCTTTCTCTCATCCCCTCTTCTCCTCTTCGCTTCCATCTCCTCCCACGTTCCTGTTGCCCTTAAAAAGCTGTATCGCAATCGTCTGACCACCTCCCCCCTGCCCCTTCCCCGCTCCCCCCGCCGCTCCGTGTCCCCCGAGGTCCACGCGATCTCCTCTGAGTGGATCTCCCTGACTGTGGGAGGAGGGAGTCCTCCTGCCGCCCCCACCCCTCCCCTGCCACCGCTGCCCACTGTGTCCTATCGCTGCGGCGAGTACCTGCCCCCGCCCTACTCCGCCAGCCCCGTGCCTCATATCACCGGCAGCCCATACTGCGTCTCCCCGGCGGCTTCCCCATCTGCCTCCCCTCTCCCCCCACCTTATCCTCCCAGACCCAACTCAACCACTCCCTACCTCACGTTCACCCCACCTCAGGGGGGGGACTTCCTGCTCTCCCCTCCCTTCCCACGTCTGTCGGGCAGCGTGAGCCCCAGTGGAGGGCCGGTGCTGGAGGGCTGGCTGAGGGGGGAGAAGGAGTTGACAGAAGGGGAAGGCGCGGAGGGCGACCGGGGCCACGCAGCCCCGGGCAGCAGGCGAAATAGCCCTGCAGAGGTATCTTCTGCATGGTGTGCGGTGTTGCATCTCAGGCTCACTTAGGAACATGGGCTTTTGGCCACAGTTTGATTCCCTAAGATAGATGTTTGATGACGTACCGTAGCTGACATTTCTGTGTGGAAGACGTAACTAACTTGTAGATTTGACCTGAAGTTGATTTTAGCCTCTTGGGTGAATCTGCCTGTTTAGTGGACGCAGAATAAGTTTAAACTGGTCACACTGCTTAAAGCTGCAGGTCTGCATGTTGTTGTTTTGTGTGTGTGTGTGTGTGTGTGTGTGTGTGTGTGTGTGTGTGTGTGCGCTACTAACACGCAAGTGTTTTACATTGTCTCTCAGTGTTTATGTAGTGCGTTTTAGATTTACTAGCTGTAAAGGACTGAAAGAGGAGCTACTGTGCTTGCATTTCCAGGATTGATTTGAGAGTTGAAAGTTTCTTTCTCTTTATAAAATTCAGCAATTTGGTTGCACGTTGTTGTTTTTCCATGCAGACGTGTTATGACTTGGATGCCACTGGAGTTTGGAAGTTTATTTAGGACAGTGACATATTTCTTAGTGAGTATTTATAGATTTCACGTGTTGGCTTGTCTTTCAAAAGCCGCTGTGAGGTTGAAATGTCCATCTACAGGGGAATGCAACCTGACTGTGACTCAAGTATGAACATATGTAGAGCAGGTGGATACGTGGCGCGGGCTTTAGAGGAAAGCCTTTCTTTTGAAATGACCTTGCTGATTTGACTTTTTTTTTTATGTTGCAGTTTGTGAAGAATGAGGCTGACCATCATGGACGGAGATCCAGAAGCCCTGTGATGCTGTTTGACATCCAAGACAACAACAATGTTAACTCATTTGCGGTAAGATAGTGCGAGAGTTTTCTTGGACCTCCGCTGAAGTAATTACAATAGTAATGTGTAGTTTGTGAAGTGACTTCATCACCTTTTTCACGTTTTAACCCATCACCTTCAAAGATCCATTTACCTCACATCATATTTAACTCCCATTATTTGATTCCGTTTAGTGCTGCATGTTCATACTGAATAGTATCCTGTAAAGAAGTGAACTAATATTTCATGTTTCCTGTCTCCATGATCTCACTCTGGTGTCTTGCCTTTTCCATGCCTCTCTTCCTGGGCTCCACCAACGTCGCCTCTGCTTTTTCCTCCTGGCTTTTAACGGATCACTTCCTTTTCTGCCTTGCTACTTGCTGGACCTACCTTCCTGTCTCGCCCCTTCGCCCTCCCTCTCTCCCTCTCTAACTCTTCACCTCCCCCCCTCAACTTCACCTCGGCCTCTTGCGGGACTCTCGGTGGGGCCGCTGTCTGTCTTTCTCTGACGACTTCACCTACTACTACTACTACTACTACTACTACTACTACTACTACTACTAGGAGGCAGTGTGTAATGAGATCTTGAATATAGCTGAGACCTCGGTGAGGTACTGCAGCAACCTGTCCCACCACCCTCATGACTCTGTCCATAGACTGCACCCCCACCCCAGTAAACAATCTCTCATCATTTCCCAGCAACCCCAGTCCCACAGCAGCAGCCCGGAGCCGAACCGTCTCAACTGCGGAATGTGAGTAAAGATATGTGTTTCAGTTTTACTTTGACGTGGTTTTTTTTTGTTTTTTTTTTTTTTTTTAATTCACTGGCTTCACGTTTAGTTTCTTCTAAGCTTGGCAAATTTACCAATTCATCTTTGCATCCTACTCCAGTTTCCAGGCGCTGTACAGTTACGCGCCGCAGAACGAAGACGAGCTGGAGCTGCAGGAGGGAGATCTCGTCAACGTCATGGAGAAGTGCGATGACGGCTGGTTTGTCGGTATGTGCCTGCAGGAATCGGGATACGTTCCTCGGAGACGCAGTCACACTCACTGTGTCACATAAATCCATATAGGGTTTCTGCAGAATGACAGCAAAGGACTGCATGTGTGCAACGTGCGTGCTCAGTGCAGGAGTAGAGTCACTTACACCGCGTCACATCCTTTTTAGAAATGGTTTCTAAAGAATGACAGATTGAGTGCAAAGCACATGCACAGGACTTGCACTTAATTTTAAATAGAGCTTAAGTAAGTTATTTCTGTCTTAAAATCAAGGCAATTTTAGCCTATAATCTGAGAAAGAAGCCATTTACATTCTTTTGCCTGATCCATGTTTCTCTTTCTTTTTCTCTACAGGTACCTCAAAGAGGACAAAACTGTTTGGGACTTTCCCTGGGAATTACGTGAAGGAGGTGAAACTGTAAAGATATCTAATCTGGCTGTAACACATGGTTGCCTGTCAAGCTTGGGAAGTCATTACTATCGCGCATGGCTGTTGGTTAGCATAGTAATTTAGCCAGGCGAATCCATTTTTGTCTGGGAAAGTGATCGGTTCGGCCGGAGGTATGTCAAAACTGCACGGCGAGGCGGAGACAGAGACAGCTCACTGCCCAGACCTCAGTATGGTGTACACCTTGACCACATTTTACACACTTCTTGACAGAATTTGTCCGTCTCCACATGTGGAATTTCTCCTTGAGAACCTACCACAAACTAGCTTTTCTTGTACAGATAATAGCTTCCATCCTGTCCATGTAATTTACAGTGTTTACGTAGCACCTCAGTCTGGAGGCCGGCAGCAGAGCAGTGTATGGATTAAAGAGTGGATCTTATTACCTGAACTGGACTTGGGAGGAATTCAGAATGTATTTTTTATGGGATGTGTTTGTCATAAGCTACCTTTCAGGACCAGAGTTGTCTGGTTTATCACGATTAGCCAAGTATGATGCAAACCATGCCTTTGCTTCCAAAAGAAAACCTTCAGTGGTTGGATCAACGTACGTAAATGAAACTGAATGTGGTGGTTCATTCTTGAACTCGTTTAGATATGAGAAAAGGACTTAAATTCAGCGCCCTCCAGGGTTTTAAGAGAAGCCCCTTTAGAGACTGGTCTGACATACCTGTTTTACTTTTCTGTTACATGTTATGGATCATCGTAAAGTCAGTATTGGCTACCTTTTGAAGAAAACATCACAGCATTCGCAACTCAGTGTAACCCAAAAAGCTTTCGATACCGCTGCAGTATTGCCTTCATTTTCTATCCAACGATTGTCATACGACAGTTATTACCACGTCATTGTGCGTGACGACAAACACTCAGATGTTGAAATGTGCGGTTAGCTTCTCTTTTTCCCAGTTACAGCAAACGCAGATACAGGACACGTGGGCTGTGTTGCATGTCTGATAAAAGTGAAGAGATCAAATATTTTCAGAATGTATTTATTTGTCCTTTTATACCTCTTCTGTCAAAATAGTAGTAAAGTGCGTTTGCTGATGGATGATGCCTGTAAGGTAGCTGGTGGTAGACGCCTGGCTCCGGCGCAACCACAGGACAGGCGTGGTAGCACTTAACTTCCTGTTTGGTCATTTTAGGGAGGTCCCACCTAACAAGATAATAGTAGATTAATCACAAACTGTTTAATGTTTCAAGTAAAGCCAACAAGGTGTCTTTGAAAATAATCATACTGATTTTTAAGAGCAAATAGAGATTTTAACCATGCCCTTACTGGTAAGATTATATGTTTTATTTCGCCATGTAAATGTGTACAGAAATCTTTAAGAGGCCTTCCATATATGGCCACATATTTTGATATGTAATGACTACAACTTGGGAAATACATTTAGTGGAATGATTTAAAAAAATACGGTGAGCATTAGTACAGCGTGCACTGTAAAATCAGTAGAGACTGACAAATCGGAGCATGGAACACGATCAGCCCTCGCCTAAATATTTGCCACCTGTAGCTGAAAGCAAACAGAAGTGCTGACAGGGTTAACAGTCTGCTGAGCTTAAACAGCTGCCTGATGGAAGATCGCTTTGAATTTTGCTATCATAGCATCAGAGCCGTCTTCCCGCGAGTACAGAGCTCCCACATCTCCAGCAACGACCCTGTATCAGACGCCACGTCATCTACACACGCACAGATTGAAAGATGATAGCTATTGTTTTTTTTTCCTGCTTGTGTTTTCATCAAATTCCTTGTTGTCATCAATTGCCGCGCTGTGCTCAATCAATACTTTAGCCAAACTGTCAAATATTGCCCGCAAATCATTCTTAGTGCTTGTTATAACCTGCTTAGACTTGCAGACGGGTGCAGTTTGTAGGGTAATTGCTAAGGAAGAATTTGAAAGTCTGTTTAGTTTATACCAGGTGGACTGAGGTAGTGAGCAATCTGATGCTTCAAGTAGCTGAAGTCGGATCCTTTTCCCAATCCACACATTTCTAATCAAATGGTGCCAGACTATCAGTGGGCCTACCTTTTAGTATAACTCTATGTTTGCCTGAGTACACAAAATCAGAAACATAATGTGAAGTATTGAAAGATAAAACAGTAGCTCTCACTTGGATCTAAACGTGTGTGTTTATATCTTTGTTTTTTTGTATGTGTTAGCTACAGTTGTGCAGTGATGATAAACATTGACCTCATTGGAACATGGTTTGAAGCTGTATGTGGCCGCCACATAAGTGATATATGAAGTTAAGTCATTGATGAAGTGCATTCATTTAACAAAGTTCAGTAGCAATCAGTGTTTCATCCTCTCTGGCGTGAGACAAAATCAAGCGCGTCTTCACCGCTGACAATTTTGCCAACATCTGCAAAGGAATGTTTTCTCAAGATAATAAACTGCATTATGGGTTTGCCTGTATAGCACTGATATAATATTCAGGTATTTTGTTACGCCACAAAAGCATGTTTTTCCCTCCACTGCTGGCTAAACATTTTTGTTCCTGTGTAACTCCAGCTCCACATGAAAGTGCTGATTGGTTGGGAGTCTGTTGACCTGTAGGCTTTTCTTCTCTGACAGAACAACAAGGGGGGAGCGTTCGCTCCATGGCAAACACGCAGACATGATGAACGAGTTAACAATCACACATTTAGTCATAATAATACAACTCACTCGAGATTGTTTCTGTGATATTGTGCTCCAGAAAACATCACAGGATGTATGAATGTATGAATATATGAATGTGGCGCAATGCACACGTGATATGTAAAAACATTTAAAAAAAATCTGTACTTTCATCTTGAATGAACATGCAGACTATTGAGCAACATGGCACAAGAAGGATTGTAAATATGTAAAATAAAAAAAAGGACTGCGAGTGACTCTCTTGTCACTTGCAGCGGTTTATTTACCTGAAGGATTTTTTGGCAAAGCACAGAGTGGAGCATTATTGAGCACAGGAAGTTTGACGCATATTAACATTACGCTGCCATTTGTGACGATCATAATGCCTTATGTTAGATGCAAAATTGTGCCTCATTTTCATGTAATTGTTTTTTTTTTTTGGGGAGCATCACTGAAATGTATCCATGACATATTTAATGTAACTATGGTTTTCCCATTAGTCCTAGTCTCTGTGATGGGAGAACATTAAATAGGAACTTGTCAGTTACTGTGCAAGTACCTAAAAGTGTGACACAATGCTTTAACTTAATGATTAATAATCATAAGAATGGACTAGTTTGAGGAGACGCACAACCTGCAACAGGTTTGGTTTGTTTGCTTCAATTTGCAGTGCTGTTACATTGACAATATTAAAATAAAAAGATACTATACACTGCTGTGACTTCGGTATTATGCAATATTTAATAAACCATTTAAACCACTTGGTGTGTTAACCGTTTTGATTTTCTGAATGATAGTAGAACTGTGCATTTTTAGAACATTTAATCTTTAATCTTGCAGCAGTATTAAGGTTAAGGAGCAAGTACACATGGTTTTTAAAGGCACGTTGTCTGAAGCTGTGTACTCATGAGCATAGGCCTATGCAAATTCATGTGAGCTAAAGGTGGAGCTGTTAGTCTCTGTGTTGCTGAACTGTGGATCTGATGAGCTTTCTTTTTATGTTGCACATCATTAAGGCTGCACCCTGGATAGTTATTGAAGTTGATGCTACAGGGGTGAAATAAGAAGTACTAGATATTAGAGGATAACTTCTGTAACGTCAGAAAGTTTACATAAGATAGGCCTACACTTATTTTGGCTGCTGTGTCGACCTACAGAGCATCAGCATGTCTGATGGGTAAAATCCCATTAGGGTGATTTGGGTTGACAGATTTGTTTGTACAGCCTTAACAGTCAGGAGCAGATGTAGGCTAGGCCTGCTTTAAATTGAACATGGTAAGGGCTTCACTGTAGAGAAGTCCAGACTTCACTGGCATGCCCGAAGGCGTGTTAAGGATCCCCACAAGAAAGGACGTGTTCGGTCGGTCTGCCCGGAGCCTTTTTTCTCCACCTTCAGCAGAGATCCCCTGGCAGGAATTCAACTTTTGGGAGCGGCACATTCCACATCCTGGGATTTAGCTCTACCATAAATGGTAAGCTTGCATGTAACACGGTGACGTAGCCGGCAGGCCGACATCCCTAAAACAAACACAGGAGCTCATCTGAGAGCAGCAAAACACGAAGAGGGATCACTGCTCTGCTTTCAGTATTTTCAATTAGGGCCAAAAGTTCATTCGATTAGTCATCAGGGGGCCATCCATTTAAAGCATTTAAGAGCTACCATTAAATTGTTGTTACTCATATAAAAACGTTATTATTAATAATTATAAATTAATTATTTGTGTTGCTCGCTGGTTTCTAGCAGGTTTAAAAATAAAATAAAAAAATAACATCCAAATTCACAAAATGTATTCAACCATAGCCCCACAAAGCCAACCTTATTATCCAAACTGGATCATGCGAGCAAGAAGGGGCTAAAACGCAGTTTCGAAACACTGTTTGTGCCTGTTAATGAACTGTTAGATTGGCAATGATGCGCCACTGTTGCTTCGGATAGGCTATATGGATTTTTTTAGTGTGCGATAACGCAAACAATGTGTAAAGTGGAGGTGAAGATAACTCTTTTCTCTCTTTCTGTAGCCTATACTTTTATCAGGACACAGCATACAAAGTTGTGAGTAATTTTTGAATGTGTGCATAGGCAATTCCGTTCTCAGATTAAAAGATAAGTCTGGCGTCATCCTATCTTTTTCTTGTTGTCAATAAAGTCCATGATAAAACCACAACCAATGCATTCATTTGGCTCTCGGCTCCAAGCCCATTAATTTCAACTGAAGATGTTTAATTTAAAATGGAGCCTAAATGTATAATTGTTAATTTTTTTAATTTTAAAGGCTCAAAAATGTCCTCATTAAGATGGTCACTGCAGTTTTTTAGCAAATGTTACTCAAACAGAAGTATCGGGGATTTGTAGGGGACTATTTTTAGATGCAGTCCGGCGGATTAATACCTACACATTTGGTGCGCTACATATTTATAGCAGCAGGACGTGTTTGTTTGACTCCAAACAAAAAACAAACGGGAGTGCCCATGTATCAGGGAACAAGTCACAGTGGAACTAATGTAGCCTATATGTGTTTTAATAGTTTGGCACAGATGAATATTTTTATTGGGCTTTGGATAAACATTTAGCAAATAATAGTTGGGTTTGGTCTTTTAATAAAAAATATGAAAGTCTTGGTCGTGGGTCCTATTGTTACTTGGCTACTATGAACAAATAACATGACAATCCTGGAGGTTTGGTCAGCCTCCCCACACACACACACACACACACACACACACACACACACACACACACACACACACACACACACATCTCGGAGTGATCCATTTTCTCAATACACGATCTTTGTGATTTCACTTCTCAGCGAGGAAACTTCAAAATCTATTCGTCCACCAACGACGGTCCACCCCCTCCTCTGATGCTGCGGAGCGAAACTCCTGGACCTCGAATCGATCGTTGCACATGTCATATGCAGCAGAAGGAAGTGAACTGGTACTCTGAGACAGATCTTGAAACACACAGTCGACTCTGTTAAAACCAACATTAACGGCATGCCTCTCCGGGTAGTAGTGCAGGGTCCTGGACCCTGGGGATTCAGGTTGGTTGGGGGAAAGGACTTCGACCAGCCACTAACTATTTCCCGGGTAAGTGTTAGCTTTTACATTGTAACTCGGTGTATTAACACACCTGGGCTTGTCACGACGAAACTTTAACCTCTCGTTGTTTCCTCTCTTCTTGACTGAGAACAGACTGTTGGCTATGTTAACAAAAGGCTAACGTTACTTCACAGAGGCTAAACTGATAGCACTGTAATTTAGCTAACGTGAACTGTTACAGTCTTGGTATGTTGTGAACTAGCTATAATTGTTACACTGTCGTATGTTGGGCTATACTTTCAGCTAGCGTTACTGACAATAATGACCTGTCCAGTGTAAAACAACATTTCCCTGTTTCATTTCAAGGTTATTTGAGATGCCTTTTTTTCTTTTCTTCTTCGATTAATATAAGTCACGTTAACGCTAACTGCATCTAATGAACAAAAAAAAAAGTAGTCGAAATATCATGTCTGCAGAATTTCTTATGTACTTGGGCTGTCGTCATATTTAACTTCAAGTTAAAAGCATAATACGGAAGGGGACAATTCGATTCTATTACTTTACAACAGCATGGTGTACATAAACGCGAAGCGCTCCTGTGACAGTAATGGATCAGAATATGACCCTCCACTGTGTACTCTGCCTGAGTGGCGGCTGCTGTTCCTGTTGTTCCAGTGGTCTCTCCACTCCACCCATGGAAAAGTGATTAGGAATTCCTGTTTTTCTCCGCTTCAGGCCTTTATCTGCCACAGAGTGTCTGCCCTCGAGGCAGCTCTAGCATGCTGGCTGAAAACACCTCTCTGCAAGTGGCTTTGCCCGTGTTTACTGAACAATGAGATGTGTGTTAAGAACCTTGAAGATCAGAGTGTAACAGTATAGCAGCAGGTTTAAGCTCTGGTTAGAAAAGAAGCTGTCGGAATAATATCTGACTGTAAATCAAAGGTGTGTTTCCCACATATTCGTGATTCAAGTTAGTTTGTGTGTAAGTGGTGTTTACTTTTTAAAGAATCTTTTCAGAAATAGATTTTTTTTTTTTTTTAAGACCGTAAAGGTACAAATACCTTTTTAAAACCTTATAATCCAAGCTCACACATATGCCAAAAAAGTGTCTTATCAGTTATGTCTCCTGTGTTGTAGGTCACCCCTGGGAGTAAAGCTGCCCAGGCCAACCTGTCTATAGGAGACATGATCTTGGCTATCGATGGGGAACCGACAGAGCACATGACTCACTTGGAAGCACAGAACAAGATCAAGGGCTGCATAGAGGAAATGGTGCTCTCCGTAGACAGGTAGGTTGTAGCAACATGTGCCAGTCTGATCCGCGTAGCCGCAGGCCTAAAAAACAATGAGTAATATGAGAAGGCTCAGCTGCAATCCAGGTGTTCCGGCAGTGACATTGTGTTGATTCATGGTTTTCAAAAGTCTCTCGTTTTTAATGAACTCTTTTAGTTTGAGAAGTGTATGTACGCAAAGCTATGTCATAATACTGTGTTGTGTCAGTGCATTACATCATAACTTTCTGGTAGCTGATGATTTGAAGCAGCAGGGATGTTGAAATCTACTCAACAGGTTGAAGCAAATATGTTTGTTCAAATTAAGAGGGAGGTAGGCCTGCACGATTCGGGGGAACAATATGAATCACAATTTTTTTAAATTTTTTTTTTTTTAGCTTAGAATTGATATAACGATTTTCTTCCACGATTGTTTTTCTCCCGAAGGGTAATTGCACACATGTACCATGACAAACCAAAACAAATTGGCAGTACCAAACATAGATTTTCTTTTTTTTTTGCGGCACCTATAGCACATTGCGCATCACCACAAGCCTGTAAACATAGCAGCTTCAATGAATAAAGAAAATAAAGTACATAATGGCCATTTAAGTACAGTAGGCTACCAAAAATAGTGACATATATCAACCTACCTACACCAAAATATAACGATTTATCGTGCAGGCCTAGAGGAAGACATGCAGGGTTAGGTAAAATATGGAGGAAACCGGAGCAGAAGAACATAACTGCAAGGGGTCTGTTGCATTCAAAGACACAGGCATAATGTCATGTTCATGTGCAGCTACACAGGTCAAAAGCAAAACAGGCTTGTATTTAAAGCAAATGTGTGAACAATTATTTTTTTGGCTTCTTGTGCGTCCTCTGGTCTGCAGGTCAGAAACTAAACTGTGGTCGCCACTTTCATCTGAGGAAGGGAGGACCCATCCGTACAAGATGAATCTTGCATCAGAGCCAAAGGTGTGTGGATGTGTGTGTGTGTGTGTGTGTGTGTGTGTGTGTGTGTGTGTGTGTGTGTGTGTGTGTGTGTGTGTGTGTGTGTGTGTGTGTGTGTGTGTGTGTGTGTGTGTGTGTGTGTGTGTGTGTGTGTGTGTGTGTGTGTGTGTGTGTGTGTGTGTGTGTGTGTGTGTGTGTGTGAGTGTGTGTGCTGTCTCGATGTCAAAGCAAGATGAGCTTTTAAAAATGACTCTCTCATTTGGCTTGAAATCTGGAATCTTTACAGGTAGCCACACAGTTACTGGAAGCCTGCATGCTCTTTTCCCACTGCGCCCACAAAGCCTTGTGGGTTGGTTTTTATTTCTTTATACTGCCAACGATGAAGTCATTGTTTACTTCCCAACAGGAGGTTTCCTAGGAGACGGTAGTTTGTCAGCCAAGCTCTGACGCAAGCCTCAGTTCCTGTCCCCGATGAGTGAAAAGTTGCGGCCAAAGTTTGAATCCATGTAGGAAACGTTGTGGTGTGTGTATTAGGCTCACAGGTGTTGTGCATTTTTCTCACACACACACAATTCATACGCTTCTCTGGAGTCTGTCACTTTGATGTCTCTTCACCGTTTTTATTACTTTTTAAACCATTGTACTTTTTAGGCTTTTGGTCTATGCTAGTGTTGTCAGGCTTGCAGAGACTCTGGGGTATTCTGCAATGTAATTGTCAGATGCTTGAAGCATGAGCTATATCTGGAGGCATTTCCGTGTTCCCACTGTGCTGCATGAGCTAGATTTGGCGGTATTTATGTGCCCACTCTCATGGCATGCCAGTGCCATGACGCGTTGGTCTTTAAAAACAATTAGCTATAATTAAGGCAGAATCCGTAGTCCTATATTATCCTGCTGAATGATGTGCGACATTGAGTCCAAGTAGAAGCAGCAGTTGAAGACACATACGTTTTTGACGTTTTCAGTTGAAAAATATTTTCCAGTCTCAGTTTTTTAAAGTATGCATTTGCAACATTTTTTAAAACACTAGAGGTTGGGTGTTTTCAAATATGGAGTAATCTACCAAACTGTCATGACATCAGTTGTGTGTTTGTACATGTGCAAACGCATAAAAAAAAAAAACATTCATAATTCCAGTTCATCTGAAGGCGTCAAACGTTGTGACCACCATTGCATCAAGTTTGCGCTACGAGTGTTGCATGACAGTGTGCGAGTTATTTCACAAATCTCTGCACTCCCCTTAAACATTTTTGCTTGGTTACTCCCACAAAGCTGTTAACTGTATCATGTCACATTCATTTACAGGAGGTGAAACACATAGGCTCGTCCCACAACAGAAGTGCTCTGCCATTCTCTGGTTTTGGCTCCAAAGTTGTGACCAACCAGTACAACAGCCCATCGGGTCTCTACTCTTCAGAGAACATCAAGGACTTCAACTCGGCTGTGGACGAAGTTAAAACCATAGCTACAGCTAATGAGTCCAACAACAAGTAAGATACACCTTAGAGATGACCCCACTTTAGACCAAGTGGTCCAAGTCGAGACTTTTAAGAGGGTTAAGTCTAGACGGGCCCCAAAGCAAATGATGACCTTAAATTGCTCATATTATGCTTTTTGGCTTTTTTCCCTTTCCTTTATTGTGTTTATATATCTTTTTTTTTGTGCACGTTATAGGTTTACAAAGTGAAAAAGCCCAAAGTCCACCCCAAAGGGACTTACCATCTCCAACAAAAAACACTGTTCACAAACTGCTCCAAACAGCTCTATTGTAGTCCAGCCTTTACTTCATGAGTCACTTTGTAACACCTGTTATAATACTCTCCTAGCTGCTAGCGTGGCACGCCCTCATGCTCTTCTTCTGACTGGCTAGTAGTCCTTACCTAGCTACTGCTCATGTGCGACTCCCAACAAAGATGGAACAGAAGTGAGATGCCTCACTCTGCAGCTAAAACAGAAAGCTCAACACACAGGGTGAAAAGAGGAGCTGCAGCAATGTGCAGTACGACAAAAACATTTTTTTTATTTTATATAGGCCTTAGTGGTCCCCTAATACTGTATCTGAAGTCTCTTTTATATAGACCTTAGTGGTCCCCTAATACTGTATCTGAAGTCTCTTTTATATAGATCTTAGTGGTCCCCTAATACTGTATCTGAAGTCTCTTTCCTGAAATTCAGCCTTGGTGCAGAATTACAGCCACTAGAGCCAGTCCCACAATGAGCTTTCCTCAGTATGTGCCATTTCTGTATCTGTAGCTATTGAGGAGGAGAGAGGGGGGGGGCGGCAAGGTGGAGGGAGGGGGTGTGTCCTTGACCAACTGCCACTTTGCCCGTTTGAAAGCCAGGATGTCTCTCTCTCATGGGTGGGCTAAATTCTCTGGGCGGGCAAAGCAGAGAAAGGGGAGGTAACCTTGCTCCTTATGACATCATAAGGAGAAGATTCCAGATCGGCCCATCTGAGCTTTTATTTTCTCAAAGGCAGAGCAGGATACCCAGGGCTCGGTTTACACCTATCACCATTTCTAGCCACTGGGGGGCCATAGGCAGGCTGGGGGAACGCATATTAATGTTAAAAAACCTCATAAAGTGACATTTTCATGCCATGGGACCTTTAACATTGAAGCTACTTTTTACTGTACATACCTTTTTTTTTTTTTTTTTTTTTTTTTTTTAATTCAAAAGCACTATTCTAAAACTTTGATTAAAGAGGTCCAATGTTTAATCCTAAAAGAAAGAATCACAGTGTATCTAAGAATCAATTCTTGTATTGATTGAAACCCCATAGGTCACTGGTTGCTCTGCTTCTAACTGCTGAAATAAGTGGATTCTTAGTGTCTGATCAGTTTGCTCAGCACATACTGAGCTTGCAAAAATTAGGCCGACTCCCAAAGGCTGGGGGATACATGTCTCTACAAGTCCTAGTAATGTGGATATGAGGAGGTCTTCACTCGGCTTTAGTTGGATCATTTTAGAAAATTGTGCTGCCTTTTAAGACCTGGAAGAGATGACGATTTAGTGCAATATTAATTAAGCATGATAAACAAAAGTGAAAGGTTTTATGATCTCTCTCTGACTTTTATAGTCATGTTTATGTATCGACATCGGGAATCACTAAAGACAGTGTTTGCTGTTTGTCTCTGTTGTGGCAAATTTGTAATCCCACTCTGACAGCGAGGAACGGTATTGTATTGTACAGTATTGTCACACTGTTAATGCTCGGAGCATGGCACACAAGAGAGAGGTTGGTTAGTAATATGCACGCTGATGGGATGGAAGCTTACCCTGGAAATCCAGAGTTCTCCTGATGAGCACAGTTTGAATTTGCTCAGCGAGTCACTCTGGCATTGAGTATAATGATGCTCATTAACTATGCCCTTGTAGCCGAGCTGCACCAATCACATCGCTGTATCTGATATAGGCGGGCCAGAGGCGAGCTAAACAGATGACGACCGTTTAATCTACCAGTTAGCTCCGCAGGTAGCTAAGCGTACGGGGCTCTGGATACGTCGCCCCGTGTATTGTTGTGATTGGTCGTAGTGTTGTCCAATTGCGTGCAGTGAGATTTTCAAAAGCATGCTTGGTGCCGGCCCTCGAGTTGGGCCATTTTCATTACTCAATGCCAGGCCCTTAATCTTTCGGATTTGGGTCTGGATTTCCAGGCTAATGGAAGCTGCTCTCTCTTTTTATAGCATGGCTTGGTCCTCCCCCTCTGGACTCTTTCAGTTAGTAGCTTGCACGCCTTTGTTTTCAAGACAAAGGGCTCAAAAGCTAAAGGTCAGGATCTTCCGATGACATCCAGGTGGGCCACGGTGCCTTAGTAAATGCAATCAGGCCAAGATTCAGCATGATTAAACACAAGAGAAGATAACGTGATGTAGTATGATCAAATTCCTTCCAATAAACTTCCGATTTCCCTTACAGGCTCCTAAGAATGGTTTGACATGTCTGACCCCTGTGCCTCCTGTAGACATAACTGAAATGTGCACACTTGCTTTTGTAGAGCTCCATCAGATCCATCGCAGACGGGCAAGCGGCCGCCTGTTGCAGCCGATTCTGAGGTTTACAAGATGCTGCAGGAGAACCAGGAGTCTGATGAGCCTCCTCGACAGTCGGCTTCATTCAAAGTGCTTCAGGAGATCCTGGAGACGGGTATGGATTCTTCGTATGACCCACAGCTTCTCCCCGAAGACTAGTCGCGCTTTACTCGTTGAGAGAGAGAGAGAGAGAGAGAGAGAGAGAGAGAGAGAGAGAGAGAGAGAGAGAGAGAGAGAGAGAGAGAGAGAGAGAGAGAGAGAGAGAGAGAGAGAGAGAGAGAGAGAGAGAGAGAGAGAGAGAGAGAGAGAGAGAGAGAGAGAGAGAGAGAGAGAGAGAGAGAGAGAGAGAGAGAGAGAGAGAGATTTTATCTGTTGCTTGGGGTTGTTTTTTCGTTCCTGATGAGCCATTGCTTAAAATTACAAATTCCTAATGAAAACAAGCAGTATAGATATGTGTCGACTTTGTGAAAGCTCAAAGTATGTTGAGATTGTGTGTGTGTGTGTGTGTGTCCGATGTCTGTAGGTGACCCTGATAAACCGTCGGGGTTCAGGAGTGTGAGAGCACCCGCAACAAAGATTGGCTCATCAGTGGGAAACACCGAGAAGTTACCTGCCTGTGACAAATGTGGATCCGGGATCGTGTAAGTATTTTATGATTCCTCAGTACTGTTTAACAGATGACGTGTTTATCTTGCAGCACTGAGGAAGTGTACCAGAGCCATTTATGGCTTCATGGGACTCCAAACCTCCAGCATCAGCCCTGATCCAGTGGTACCTGCTGCTGCTGCTGCTGCTTATCACTGCTGCTTATCCCGCTTAGTGTTTTAACACTGAAAACATCCACATTGTGACTAAATGTTGTGATTGAACACTAAAGGCCCCAGAAGTGTCGTCATCTCTGTTTCGGAGTTTGTCTCCATCTTGTGGCTGAATCTGGTTGAGACGAAGGCAGCAAGGCCTGTTTCTGCTGTTGCTACATTAGTGGATTTCCCCCGAAACATATTTAATACAATGTTTTGAGTTGGCTTTACTGTTTTGGATTCAGTATCCCTTAAAATATGTGTAGTTACTTGTGACAGATGTTTTTCAGCAGCAGAATAATAATAATAAATAGGGAATTTTGCTCACATAGATCTAGTTAAGATCTACTTACTTGGGGTCCAATTATTGTGTGTGTGTGTGTGTGTGTGTGTGTGTGTGTGTGTGTGTGTGTGTGTGTGTGTGTGTGTGTGTGTGTGTGTGTGTGTGTGTGTGTGTGTGTGTGTGTGTGTGTGTGTGTGTGTGTGTGTGTGTGTGTGTGTGTGTGTGTGTGTGTTTTAACTATTTTGTCTGTCTCTCTACTATCTGTAATATAGGCATACAAATGCCAAAACCTTTAAGATATAAGGGCTAATGTATGTGCATGCCCTGTTCACAGTTTAGTCTGTTGCATTTTTTTTTCATGGTTTGGGCCCCTTCGTTCCAGTTAAGAGAGATCTTAACACTACTGCGTACAGTGGTGTTTTAGACAATAGTGTGCAACGTTGTGAGTTTGGCAGTTTGGGGAAGGCCCTTCTCCTGTTACAACATGACAATGCTCCCGTGCACTAAGCCAGGTCCATGCAGGAATCAACCCTATCTAACACCTTTTAGGATAAACTTGGAACACCAGCTGCGAGCTAGGCCTCGTCACTCAACATCAGCGGGCGACCTCATTCATGCTTTGGAGTCTGAATGGGAGGAGATCCCTGCAGCCAGGTGCAGACCTGTTGGGGAAAAGCTACCCAGAAGAGCGGAGGCTGTTAACAGCAGCAGATTGATGATTGACGTTCAGCAATCACATAATGGGTGTAATGTCCTGGCATCCAAATACGTTTGGCCATGGAGTGTAGCTCCTAAACTTTTGCAGTGCACATACCATAGAAAACTGACCCAAATCCTTTAAATCCAGTTTGCGAATTAGTGTCTGGATAACTACTGTAGATCATTTTGTGTTTAATCAACGGATGTGATCTCTCTTCTTCAGGGGGATGGTGGTAAAGCTGAGGGACAAGTTCCGTCACCCTGAGTGCTACACCTGTACAGACTGCGACATCAACCTAAAGCAGAAGGGACATTTCTTTGTGGAGGACCAGATTTATTGTGAGAAGCACGCACGCGAGCGAGTGACCCCGCCTGAGGGCTACGACGTGGTCACCGTCTTCCCCAAGTAGAGCGCCCGCTAAGCTCCGCCTTGGACTGCACGCCATTTAAATAATCCAAGACATTCAACAGTTAGCTCGTGCTACTCCTAATATTATAAAATGGTCTTCTCTCGCATTATGCTTCAGTGCAGTCACTGGTAGGCAGGGCAGTAAAGACCTACATCTTTGAAAATGTTGATTTGCACATTGACTTTGGCATCTACGAAAGGAAAATCTATGAATACAATGAGATGATGGCATTCATTTTTTTTTTTTCTCCATTTAAAAAAAAAAATAAAAAAATCATTTTTTCATTTGAAAGACAGCCACTGTGTTTAAGTAATATTTGTCTTTGTGTATGTTCTTATGAATCATGGAAACAATGTTTTCTACAGTTTTATGAAATAAATAGACCGACTTTTTATGCAGCAAAAACACATTTGATTACAATTACCAAATAAATATGTTTAGCTTAATCCAATGATCTTGTCTTCTTAAATCATTGACTCTGCTTCATGGTATTTTAGTGAAACTGTGATTGTAAGATTGTTCTGCATAAACTGAGTGCAACATGGTCATGAAATCACATTCTAAAACAAATAAACAGCCTCAAATGACAGTTGATGCATACTTTGCAAAGTACAGATTTTCTTTTGTGAACTCAGTTTAAGTGCTTTTTTAAAGAATACATTTACAGCGAAGCTAGAACACGCTGCTGCACTGAGCTGTATGGGCAGAAGCATGTTAAGTTTTTGGCCAATTAGGATCACTGCAGGGGGTTTTGCCCCTGATTGCTGATGGGTGAAACTCCTGCTCTGACACCACTGATCCGTTATCCGTTATGTGTCTGGAAGTTTAACACCCACAGATGGAGAGCAGCGCAGCAGCACTGTTCTGTGTCCGTAGGCCAGCCACTCAGAGTTCCAATATAAAAAGATAGTCGTGATCATGAGAAGTCAACAGTACCAGCAGTTTTTGACATACGTTTCACCACAGAATGACTTCAAATAAAACGTAACGGGGATAACGCTGGATTCTTCTTTCGATAAAATCGTGTACTTCATTTGATGAGCGGAAGTGTAAGAGTCTCTTGGGTCAAAGTCAGCTGAAGTCCCGTAACCGGACTCTGCAGATGACACGCTTGTCGGGCTGCTCAGATCAGGCGCCGCGGGCAGGTACTGCGGCGTGTGTCCGTGTTGGTCGGCCATGCGCAGAGTCTCGGTCAGAGCCCAGATGTAGTTGTGGGCGAAGCGCAGAGTTTCGATCTTGGTCAGCTTGGCGTCCTCGGGCAGCGCCGGCAGGATGCTCCTCAGCGCGTCGAGAGCGTAGTTGAGGTTGTGCATCCGGGAGCGCTCTCTGTCGTTGGCCTTCATTCTGCGCCTGCCCCGCTGTCCAGACCGCCCACATCTGCCTTTGTGTTTTACATTTGTCACTGAGGACGCTCCGTCTCCGGTAACAGTCAGTGGTTTTCTCGTCAGGCTTTCACCGGAGTCTTCTGACGGGTCACCAGCTTCATTAACGGGGCTGCGAACAGTCTGAGGAAACCTGTTGAGCGTCACTGCGTCTCTGGATGTGCGCAGGTGATTGGGGGCGCACGGCACTTTAGGAGACATCCTGAGCAATTGAAATAGAATAAAAATTCTGATGCATAACCACAAATATTAAAGAGCATGTACTACTATTTTGCAATCATGATTAATGTCTTAAATAGTAATTAAATCATGTTTTGTTTCCAAAGATTCTTCTGAACTCTTTTCAATAAGCCTCAAACACACACACACACACACACACACACACACATATATATATATGTGTGTGTGTAACATATACACACATATATACTTTGTTTCCAAAGATTCTTCTGAACTCTTTTCAATAAGCCTCAAACACACACACACACACACACACACATATATATATATATATATATATATATATATATATATATATATATATATATATATATATATATATGTGTGTGTGTGTGTGTGTGTGTATATATATATATATATATATATATATATATATATATATATATATATATGTGTGTGTAAGTCTTCCGCTGTGCTGAAATGATTTCACTTATTTCCAGTGCAGGTTTTCACCTCTAAAATTATTAAAGTGATTAAATAGAGACATGTAACTGCACTAGGCCTACTATCTAGAAAATCAAAACGGATCAAATACCAGATTTTGAAAAGCTTCAGAAGGATTGCTATATTTGCACTTACTTGACAGGTGATGTTTGTATAAAGAGACAGCCAGTTGTCCTTGTGAATCCTCTTGTAGTCGGAGGCAGCAGACACTGTATATGTGCAGCTGACAGTGAGGGATGGATGCGCATCTCTGCTACTTTATATGGCCTTTATCTTATCTTTTTGCACGGTGGACGCCTGAATCAACAGCGCCTGTCAAGGGGGCCAATCAGCTTCCAAGCAGCGCGTCCTTCACCCTCTCCCCCTTTCTCTCTCATTCTTCGAACTGCTGTATTTCTTTGTGTATTCTTTGTCATTTTCAATCAAATACATGTGCGTGGTAGAGTGCCACATATGTGTGCCAGGTTAACCACAAAGCACATTTTAATTGACCTTTCCCAAAAGTCTGTCTTTAAAATCGGGGAGCATTCAGGACCACTGCTGGTTCTGAGCTGCTTCTTAGGGGATCTTATTGTAACTGTTAATAATATCTACTGTTAATTATAAAGTAATAACATCCTGACAGTCACGCAGTCGTTACTTCACCTCACAGAGCCAATGCTGGATGTCTAGGTAGAAAACACAATTAGGAGAGGTTTTTCTAAAAAAAAAAGCAACGGAGAGATAATCATTCAGACCCCAAACTGGACTGCATTTTGCCATTTAGATTTCAGCCAGAGTGCAGGAGCTGGAGAGTTCCAAGCATAAAAGGAAAGGTACTGACATAAACTAAAAATATATTAAAAATATAAATATATATGTCTTCCTTTTAAACATAGAAATGATTCATCCACAACCAAGCTCTATAAGAATGACCTGGTACAGTGTTCAGCTTTATTGGAAGCTCTCAACGCACTTTGTTGGCATCAACAATGTCTCTGTGTTGATAAAGAGACTCTGGGAAGTTGTCGTATCTGTGATGCTCAAATGTTGTGGAATAACAATTATGAAATTGTTATATTTCTCTCCAGATTTTTTTTTTTTTAAGCACGAGCTGTGAGTTTGCTTTTGCAAATGTTATGAGATCTCTATCTTTAAGGACACTTGTAATGCCACATTTTACGCACTCAAAATATTGGCACATGCCGTGCAGGGTACATAGTAGTCATGGTAACATAGAAAAACTGGCTTCTAAAATCAACTTCAAATGCACCACAGTAGTAAAAATGCATGTACAAACAGCAGCTCCGCAATTATTTTCAAATAAATAGTTTATGATGAAGTAAGTTGTTGCGTATTTTTGATTGTAGCATACAGTATAACGTGACCTGGTGAGGTTGGCATATAAGAACTTCAAGCTGCTGCATGTTGGTCCTTACTGTCTTGGTGACATTATTGTCATTGTCTCTTTGTTAATATCCGAAAATGGGATCTATATTAACGAAAATGTTAGTTTTAATACCACATATATTCGGACAAACATTTGCTTAATGCGTTAGAGCGCAAAGCTCAGGTAGTTGGACAAAGGCAATTACGCATGGGGCCACCTACCATAGAGTATTTGAGAGGGTGAAACCCGTTGTGTGAACTGATAGTACAAAGGGTCCTGTTGTGTGCCACAACAATAAAAACTCGATTTCTTCTCTAATGTGAGCCTAGATGTGCGCGCTATGACATCTCCAAAAACATGGCCACTATCGCCACAACTCGGGGGCGCATTAGATTTTATAATGTAACTCTGCTTTTAGAAAGTTAAAGATTAGTAAAATGTGTCAACAACATGCAGACCCGTTTCAGCTCTGGTGAGGGGGAGAGGGGGAGTGTGGCAGAGCTCAAACATGATTTACAATTGCCAACAAAGGATCACAAAAAGCTCTCCTTAACTTTCTGTCTAAATATGTGTTTTGGGAACAATCTGATAACCATATGCTTTCAATAAACTGGACAAATACACCAGTGAGATACGAGATGGTGCCTTGCTGTTATAAAAGGCAGGAAAAGTCTAAAGTAAACTGAATATTAACACTTTACAAATAATCATTGATGCCAAATCCATATTCGGATATCATGGACAGGTGTGGGTTTGAAGTTGTCAGTCTCTTTCCTTGATTTTTATCAGTGTGCTGTAGCGTCCTGCTTGTTATGCAAAGTGTAGGCAAACATAAGCGCCCAGTTGCTGTGGAAATAGCAGATATCGGAGCAGACTTGGTACGAAAAGTGATTTAACAATATTTAACAATAAACTGAGCAAGCTCCAGAGCAGGTGATACCTGCCCGCTGCTGCTGATTAATACTTCCTCTACTACTTCACTTTACAGTCCCCTTTGCTTATTTATTAAACGAAATCTATTTATTATTATTTTAGCAAACAGAGGTACCAGGTGGGGCTTTATTTTCGTCTTCAGCTTTTTGTTTGAAGGACGTTTTGAGGGAGGCAATCAAAGTCCAACAACTCGCTGACCAGATTGTTGTCATCCCAAACTAGCAGCGAAGCCATTCAATTCCCCCCCCTCTTCTTCTTTCTGGCAAAGAGCTGCCGGGAGAGAAAAAAAAGAAAAAGGAAACTTCTTCAAGAAAGAAAAAACATCTTAAAAACATTTAATTGCAACCCGGATGCCATATGTACACCTCTTGTGAAACCCCTCAACAATGTGACTGCCTTTTAAAAAGTATGGAGTGCGCCTTTGGAGACTTGTGCGCTTTTGGTGAGGTGCGCGCGCCGTGACCAGAATGACCCCGAACACACTTTACACAAGAAGTAATTCACTTTTAATGTGCTTTGGAGTTCCCTTTCACAGGCAATGCATTGTACCTCTCACCTCAGCTTTAGAAGACAGTGTACACCAATTACAGAGGAATAGCTGTCCTATGGACACGGTTTGTCTTTTTGTAAAGACTTGAAGCACGAATAGAGCTGTGGCTGCAAGTCGCCCTCTTTCACCCAATGCAGAATGTTTTTTTTCTTCTTTCTTCTGATAGCTTGTTTACGGTTAAACCGTGTGTTCATTAGTGGGTTCTTTGTGGACAAAAGTAATTTTCTACAAATGGATGAAATCCTCAGAAGACATGTAACACTGAAGCTACGTTCATTTTTAAATCTATAATTTAGCCATCGAAGATTAGACTTTTACTATGCAAAGCTCATATTCCAGGAGTTCTTTCTTGCAGGGCTTTTGATTTTAAAGTCTCAAGTAAAATCCAATAGTTCTGCGATGAATGGTGTCTAATCTGCAGAAAATATTTGGTATACCTTATTTCATGTTTCAGTATTCTGCATTGCCAACGAGTAAATCTACCATAAACAAATGTTCTTTTGGCTGACTGGGAAGGATACTTTGTATGGTCCCTTCAACAGTAAATGGACCTATGCTCATTTTCTCACAACTCTGGTATTAAAATTACTCATGAAATTAACAGCATGATTAATTGTTCGGGGAACGCAGCCCACTCTGAAGTGTGATGGCAATTGCCTATTGTATCATCTATAATTGCTTGGGATAATTAGCCTACATATCTTTAGTGAAAATTAGAAAATATCTAACAAATACTACTAATTATGGTCATTTTCAAAGTGTGCGTATGGATCTCAGTGGTGCACAAACTATTCAGGGCCCCACTGTGGATCCTAACCATCACTACACACCTGCCCTTATAAAGGATAATAATCAACAGCCTGTCACGTACAGTTACAACCAACTTGTACACCACTTTTAGCTCACTGACTGAATCATTGTTTCAAAACTGTTGGTCCATCCATATTACCTCGGGAACGATTATTTGAGTAATACCTTTTGTTGTTCGATATGGCAAAATGTCTGCAGAATTAATACTAAAGAAATGAAGAAGAAAAAAACTTTCCCTTTTAAAAGACCAGAATTACCTCAACTAGAAAAAGGGTTTGTATCTGCAGCATTATGTCCTCATATCATGTTGTTGTTGAAGGTGTTGGTGTAGTACCAGGGCTCGGCTGCTGGGAGGCGCTGTTTTCACTCCTGGACTATGTAAAAAAAAAAAAAACAGGTCTGATTTTGTTTAGCTCATGATACGTTTGAGTTGATGATTTCATGTGGAGAAACAAAATGTACAGACAACATAACGGAGCTGTTATACATACATCAACTGAATGCA